>NW_009592753.1:0-23510 GCF_000690535.1 Cariama cristata
GGCCATTGGAATAATCTCCCCAGGGAAGGCGTGGGATTCCCCAACGGTGGACACTTTTAAGATTCAGCTGGACAGGGTGCTGGGCCGTCATGTCTAGACCATGCTTTTGCCAAGAGAGGTTGGACCAGGTGATCCTTGAGGTCCCTCCCAACCTGGTATTCTATGATTCTATGATTCGATGACATAACTTTCAATGAGGATCAAACTGAGATCTTATCTGTAGTAATCAGCCAACTCTAGATAACTGGATGTCATTCACTACAGATGACTGGTCTGCTTTTCAAAGAACATACCTGAAATTTTCATCCTTATTAGAAATGTGTTTCAATAAAACACCTTAAAATAAGCTGTAGGAGAATGAAAAATTTCCAATGAGAAAAATTACACATAGGGACAAAATTTCACCCCCAAAATGGCAAAGTAATTTAAATGTTTCTGTTAAAACACTAAAAAAGATCAACACAAAAGTTTAATGATATAGTCTCAAGCTTATACACACAGGAAGTATGCTACCCATAAAATCAGGGGAAATAGATTAGCAATCTAGAGACCAGATGGTAAGTATTTACTTGCTGACATAACACCACCAAATGTTCCTAAATTTCTTTTTCAAATTTGCCTTTCACATTACATTATCAGTGTAGGAACTGATCCAGCAAACATATACATACAGAGTTCAACATATTTATTCATTTGAGTAGTCCCATTGACTTTAGTACAAGAGACTATTCACAGACCCAGGTCAACTTACGATAAGTCTACAGAACTGTAAACTCTTTTTGTCTACACTGAATTGGGCAGATTAAGTCTGGAAAAATAATTTTTAAATTCTGTATATGTGTCTTTCTGCTGGTTTTGTACTTTGCAAAAGAGATTGCCTTTTATGGAGAAAATTATAAAAGACATTCCATGTCCATAAGTATATTGCCTCTGGATAACTGTTAAACTTGGCAAGGCCTGAAATAAACTGAAATCTTAAAATGCCCCTCCCATTTGAAGTCAAGGAGTAAAAAAATCGTTACAAACTATTTTAACCAGCAAATTGTTAATACCAACATGAGAAAATGCTGTTTAATTATATGGGATCCTCCTACAAATTACTAACCTCTCTAGTTTGTGAAAAATATTTTTGCTTCCAAATATTTGTCCAGAGACTTATTTTTCTCTGGTGAGAAAAAAATGGCACTACTTGCTGTACACTATTTATAACTTGTCTAAGTTGTGTGTAGGAGCTGTCTATTGAAAATATATAGAATTTCACTAGTGTTAGCTCTTTATATTCATGCTGTAACTTTTCTCCTTCAAAATTATATTTTTTCTTCCATTTTCACTTTCCTGTCTTTTAAAATGTCGTGTTCCTTCTCATCCCTGCCATTACTACCTTTATTTGGAGGCATTTACTTTGCCCCTTTGCCCAACATATTTTTTCCCATCTTTCATCACAATCTGCTTCTCCTCAATCGCTTGCAAGTTTCTCAATGTCTCGTTTTCTCATTTGCCTCCTCAGGTTCCTTTTCATTCTATTTTTACATCACTTACAAAGTCACCTGCCTCCAGGCAGTGTATTTCCCCCCCTATTTATTTTTTCCATTTGCACCATCTGTGTGTGTATATGTAATACAGGCGCTTCATTTAGTGAAACTGATATCATACTATGTTGACCCCGTTACTGCCCTGAAAATAAGAAATTTGTTTTCCTGTGCTACAGTTTAGTTGTTGATCACACTTCTAGAAGCCACGAAGGAGTTCCTTTAATGTCATAGTTACAATGATAAACTTGAGTAACCCCTGATGTGCTCTCCTTGAATACTTATTACACTCTAAACTCCCTGCTCATACAGACACAGAAGCAGTGTCTCAGTTTTGCAAAACCAGGAATTCTAGCAAGCATTTTAATTCCAGACAGCTCTTTCAAGTTATAATTAGTCTGAATACCTCAAACATTCAAATATCTTTGCTGCAGCTAACTGGCCCATACAGATGAGAAATCTGTGCCTACCCTAAAAAAAACAAACAAAACCCACACAACCAAAACCAAAGAAACCAGAAAAATCAGTCAACCTATTTTTTTCAAGTAAGTATTCAGTCTTTACTAAAACAAATGGAACAGCAGCAAAAGAAACTATGGGTACGTAGGGAATTTGCAACCTGCTGTCAAAAAGAGCATTAGACAAATTCTGTCATATATGGAACTAGTTCTATTTGTCTACACCAGTCCTGTGTTCACCCTCTGGACAATAGCAGGTCTAGAACACAGACAATCTGGAAGGATGGGAATAAAGCCTTTTGTTAAAGAGGTGAGGTTTTACAACTGAACTTCTAAATTTAACTACAAAAAAAATGACATTTTATAGAGAAAAATAAAATCTCACAACCTCCAGAAAACACCACTTCCTTTAACGCAGTTATGTAAGATGATGTTCAGAATCTCATCTAGAATTCTGGTCATTCATCTTTAAAAAGGATGAACTCAAAGAGCAAAATTAGGGAAACAGTCATCAGAATAATCCCTACCTTATAAAAGAGTGTTAGTCTTCTGAAGAAGGGCTGCATGGGACACGACCTCTGGCTCTCAAGAGTAAACGCTACAGAAAGCGGCAAAATCACAGTGTTGATACAAGAAGAAATTGGTATAAATTGACCAGGAATAATCCTAGAAGCAATCTTCTAAATTGCAGCCTACCCACCTGTAATACAGCTTTTCATATAATTCTGGGGACAAAACACTGAATTCATTTTAAGATACAGGTCCACACATTTACAAAAGGGATTATATGACATGGTGGTTTGTGGTAGCAGGCAAGGAATCAGTGGATTTCCTCCATTCCTGTGTTCCTACAGCTCTGGAGTTATAATTCTCATAGCATGCAAGGAGACCTACTCTATGGTACAAGGTTCAAATATGTTGCCATTTTTATTGCTCATTAATTAAATTTAATTGCTATAAGGTTCAAGTACATAGTATCAGTAAATATTATTAATTCCCGTGGAGTCAGGGGAGAGTTTCTTTATATCTTACTGTAAACAAGTCAAAGTGTCAGGAAGCACTACAACATGGATACATCAGCCTACCCAATCTGTGACAGATCTACATTTGGAATGTGCAAAATCATGACAAAGCACACAACATACATTCCTTCTCTCTTATATGCCTGTATGACAGTGCTCTTGCAAGTATTCTGCTCACCTATGTGTCATTAGGTACAGTCCTGCTTAAAAGTAGTTAGTAGCAGGCAGAGATGTAATAAGGTTTCATGATTCTCTTTCAGATATGACTAATTCAATTTGCATACACAAAAGTATTTGGAATTTCACTTTTGCTAAATGTCAGCTATCACCCTGTCTTTGCAGAATCAGACCAGACACTTGCCCTTTTTCCAATCCCCCAGTCACTGTAGTAGAGGTGGAGTGAAGGAAAGTTATTCCGTTTATACCCCAGCAGCCACCATTTGCTGCAGGTTCAGTCTTCTACTACATTTGCATTATCCTGTTATCATGAATTAAACTCTGTAGGAATGGACCACATTTACATACTTAATCATTCTTAATCTTCATACCTACAGGATCTTCTAAGAAATATGTCCACATATTATTCATTTGCTTGGTGAGTATAACCTTTATCCTGTTCACCAAGCATAATTACAGATTAATTGTTTGGGTCTGGGTTTTAAAATAGTTTAGCTAACATTAGCTTAGGCAACAATATGTCAAATTACATAGGAAAATGCAAACACCTTCAAAAACAAAGTTTCAAGAGGGGACATTATTTAATAGTGGGAATGGAAAATGGCCTGAGTTCCTAGTACGAACATTAATTCTGTACTTCCCATACTTCTGTATCTGAATCTAACCTTCAGTCTTGCAAATACAGTGAAAGCAGCAGAAATATGTTTTTCAAGAAGAACGCAAAAAGAAACGGTATGTAGGAAATTCAGCTGACGGATTTTTTAATTTATGTTAAAGGTTATTTCATTGTCATATTCCATGGAAGAACCAAACACTTGCTGGAACTTCATCTTAACGACTCAAATACAATCCTTTATGCCTCCGGCGCCCTCTTGTGGTAGATCGGTGCTGATCTGCCTAACAGACCACACCTTAAAACACCGACCTGCACACCGAGGCTGTGCCACCGGGAAATACTCCTGTAGAGGTGTGGAATGTTCTTCATGACTTCCATCTCTATATTTTGGGCATCAGCGTAGGAGACCTTTGCACTGCAATTAAGAATTAAAAAACTCTGACCGTGGTTATCTCTCCCAGTATTTTTCACTGTCCCAAAGCATATTATCTGCCCAGCAATAATAAATAAGTTTCTTCTTTTTCTTTATTTCATTTGATAGATATTATATATATATGTATATACACACAGTACAATATTTTTTCTTTTGTGATAGAGAATAAATGAGAGTTTTCATTGCTGGTTGTTCATTAAGTCAACAGATTCCAGTTAATAATGAAAAAAATTAAACATTTAATATCAAAAGCAACTTCAAGTATCTTCTATACATTTTAGTATTCAGTATATAGTAAGGTGGTTTGGGGTTTTCTTTTTATATCAAAAGTGTATTTCAATAGACTATTTTTACCCTAATACTTTAGCGTACTATTCACATCAGGCATGGAGTTTAAAATGATATATCTCATGGTCCCAGCTAGTTCTTCACATGAACCATAGGTTACTCGTACAATCACGGCATTATGTTTCAAAACAGGGTTTAATCATCAGCAAAGTCAAGATGCAATTACCATGTTTAGAAATGCATTATTTCATTCTCCTACGACAGGTCAAGCTATAGTCCTTGATGTGAAGCAACATACAACACCACTGTTTGTAAAACAATACCTGACCTAGGCATAAATAGTACTGAAGTTCCCAGAGCTATTCATCCCTTAACCTTTCTGTATAAAAATAATTCAACTTAGGCATATATTGCACTAATTTTATCATACTGGATAGCTCTCACCCTGCATTATCTGTTCTCTTTGTTTAACTAAGATTACACTAGGGTTTTAATTTCCATGGAAAACCTGGGAATAGGGCAACAGACACACATATGGTGTGCAATAAAGGAATATCTATAATATCAATAGTAATCTCAGAGGCATTCACAAAGGAAACTACACATTAGATTTAGAGATCATTTTCTCCAGTAGATTCATCATTCTCTCCTGTAACTGTAAGCTTTGAACTTGAATGATGTTTTGCTGATCCAGAATCCTGCGCACTTCTCTACAGGTTTCTTCCATAGCTCTACTCAACTTCTTTTGTTCTTCCAACATGGCTTCCATTAATTTTAGCTTCTTCTTTTGGAAGCTGCAGCTTTGCATTTTTCTTTTCTTAACTGGTCTTTCTTCAGCTCTGAAATGTGAATATTTAACAATTAAACTCATATTTATAAAAAAAAAACTATGTTAGAACCTAAAATTCTATACTACATTCTTGGCCAAGCTACAACCTAGTCCTATTTTTAAACCCCTCTGTGTTCTCCAATAAATTCCCTCTCAAGTTCACGCCAAAACGTATTTACTGTATTGCTGCATAGTGTTACAGACTGTAAAAAAAAAAAAGGTTTTAAATCTCATTGTTTTTAATAAGAATTTTCCATGGAAAATACCAGGCTTTTTTTTTTTTTTTTTAATCTTGACATTTCTTACACATTGAATTTATAAACCGTATTGGGAGAGACATTTTGCTCATCTGGCCGTTAAAACTCCAATTTTAAAGCTGCAGTAATCATCCCATCCGGAGAAAGCACTGCTTTGTTATGTGTGGTGGTACATTACAGCTTGTTGTTGTTTTGTACATTACATTACATCTGTACATTACATTTGTACATTACAGCTGTTGTTACGTTACTGATGTATCACATCAGTAGGGCTGGTCCCACCACAGAATACTCATCTCGGAATTTGCCCTTGCACTGAGACACAGCAGTTGCACTGACCACTCATTTATAAATTCCATCACAAAATATTATAAACAACATAAAAGTTTAGGAGGATACAGCTTACAAGATTCCCTCTTTTCTTAGTGGATGAAGGAAAGACAGTGTGGCCAGCAGGACTAGGGAAGTGATTGTCCCCTTGCACTCTGCACCGGTGAGGCCGCACCTTACCTCGAGCGCTGTGTACAGTTCTGGGCCCCTCACGACAAGAAAGACCTTGAGGTGCTGGAGTGTGTCCAGAGAAGGGCAACGAAGGTGGTGAAGGGTCTGGAGCACAAGTCTGATGAGGAGCGGCTGAGGGAGCTGGGGGTGTTTAGTCTGGAGAAAAGGAGGCTGCGGGGAGACCTGATGGCTCTCTACAACTACCTGAAAGGAGGTTGTAGCGAGGTGGGGGTTGGTCTCTTCTCCCAAGTAACAAGCGATAGGACAAGAGGAAATGGCCTCAAGTTGTGCCAAGGGAGGTTTAGATTGGATATTAGGAAATATTTCTTCACCGAAAGGGTTGTCAAGCATTAGAACAGGCTGGCCAGGTTGAGTTATCATATCAGGAGGTATTTAAAAGACATGTAGATGTGGCGTTTAGGGACATGGTTTAGTGGTGGGCTTGGCAGTGCTAGGTTAACAGCTGGACTTGATGATCTTAAAGGTCTTTTCCAAGCTAAGCGATTCTATGATTGATCACATTTCATATCTGCTTTTAGAGGCATTTGTCAGTTGCACTTTAAGTCTGGGTTGTTTTTTTTCATTAAATGTATTTTTCACAAACACAGGATACTAAGGCTGGCTTCTTTTCATATTTAGGCTAACGACAAGTTTTATCAAGTAGGATAGCTAACAAAACAAACCATTCTTCCCTTCAAACCCCTAACATTTTAATGGACATTTCAAGCACACTATAACCCTCTGCCTATAGTTTTCACCATAATATAAAGGCAAGACTCTGTATTCAATATAGTAATTAATTACTATTTGGATTTTTAAAAAAAGTTCTTCTGAAATTCAAAAAGAGTATTTGTAGCCCTTGGAGAACACCAGATTCCTGAATCCAAGTCTGTCTATGTATCCAGTCACGTTCATGTTACTCTAGCCGAATGCCTGTAAGCTCTCTCAGGGTATAAAAGTATCAAATTGTACATCTTCATCTGAAAATTTTAGAACTGCCATGTGCAATTTTGGGTAATATTGTAAGAATCTCCTCTATGCTGCATCATGCTGAGTTTCTGTTTTGGCAGAAAGAGTTCTCAATAAAGACGGTGCTCTCAAGCTGTGTATTTCACATGGCCATCCTGACTTGGGGTGACAGCACAACACATGAATTCAAAACCAGCCTACACAGCATACAAGTCAGAACACACACATGTAGATCTGTTTCTCTTAATCCGTAATCTAAGAAAGAAGCATGCTGAATTGTGAAGGAGGAAGAAAGGCAAGTAGAAGGCAAATGTATAAGTGTAGTACACATCTTAAAAACCTCCAGTTACAGCTGGATAACTTCTTTTCTAACTTAAAGTGATAGTCCATATGTTCATTTACACTTTTTGTAACTCCAGACTGGAGTCCCCAACGTCAAAGTTATCTGACAATGGGTCTGGAAGTCCCTTCACACAAACAGCAGTCTCAGTCATGTTCTGCCAAATGCAGTATCCTTTCTAGGTGAAATGCAATAATGAGATAGCATAGTTGTGAGTAGGATGCCATGTCAACACCTTGCAGATGTCAAGACATCCTTGAATAAGGATAACTTGAACTCTTGAGGAATGTGTTTTTATTAATGTAAAGAAGAGGAGTGGGGAGGGAGGTCACTCAGCTCTGGCAGATTTGTATCATAATTTCATTCATGTTCGTATCCTACTTGACAGGCTTTGTGCAACAGTGACTGTGACATTCAGATCTCTCAGCAAGAGCAATAAACAATCCTAAGCACCTGAAAGACTTAACAAAAAGACACAAGCCTCTTGACATTTAAGAGTGCAATGACCCAAAAAGGGTGAGGTCTGTGAAAAGAAGCAAGTGGATTAAATTAAATGCTATTAAAATCTTAAGAGAAAAAAATTTAGAATTAGTCTTGAGGGAAACAGTATTGTTTAGTCATTTGAATGTGCTGTCCCCCTCTGCACAGGTAAGAAAGAACAACAATCTTCCTTTATGAACATGGTGAACAAAGACCACTGGCTTTCAGATTATCCAAGAATTTAAAGGTACTTGTACAATTCAAAGGGCTTTATCACCATTATACTGCTAAGGGAAAGGAGAAGTCATCATCTGTGTGCCAAACAAAACTTTGGAAAGTATACAAAATAAACTCACCTTTGTGGATTCTATAGATCATATTTGACTTTAGGCATAAAATAAATGTGTGTAAAAAAAATACATGCTGCTCTGCTTAAACTGTGGGTCAAGCCTGCAGCTGATCACTGAGATTATCACAGCCAGACAATCCTGCAAGAATGGGTCTTGTCTGACAGCAAATTCTGTTTGCCCCCATTAACTCTAAGGGCCAGAATGATTTGAAATGTCGTTCTCAAAGAGTTCAAGCAAGTGGAAAAGGCCTACAGCAGTCTAAGGACAACACTGAATCTGTTATTCTAAGGTTCCCGTCACTGTACCCACATTCACAAAGAATGCATGATTTCTGGTAGGCAGAGTAAAAAACTTTCTGAAATGATGGTAGTATTTTAGCCAAAGTCACCTTTTGAATTTAAATTTATCTTCACAGAGGATTTAAATATTGAAAACTTGATGGATCTCTATCTTCTTCCCTATACAGTACTAGAAAGTAGCTATTTTAAGACCTCTTGTCTGAAACAAGTAAGAACTGGCTCCTAGAGCCACAAGAGGGCTTGCGTATTGTCAAAGTAAGCCCTGCTGATAACGGTCCTTAATAAGGAATGAGAGAGAAAATCTGAGGCATGTCAGTGGTAGTGAGCTGCACTGAGTATTGCGTGACTTTCTTGGCAATTGTGGCTGCCATTTGGTTTTTAATTTCAATTGAGACCGAAAAAAAAAACATGAAAAAAGGAGATGGAGTGATTTGTATTGAAAGATCTGAAATAAGCCTTATTTTTAAGAGAAGGAAAAAAAAAAAATCTTTGAAGTTTTGTCCTAGAGTCTGCACAGGATTTTATCTGTTTTTCAGTTAAACAAATGTGGTCCATCAAAAACCTGTAAGACCCATTACCAGGCATATAACGTCTTGCGCAGCTCCAGAGAGAAAAGAAAGGCAAAATGTCCGGTGGTGATGGCAGCTACCTGTGGAACTGTATCAGCGGTATCTGCAGCCTGCTAATAACTGAGAAAATACTCACTGACAAGTGCTTGCTCAAAATTGGGTTTCAGCACAGAGAAGTCCCCACAAAAGCCAGGGCACAAGGATTCTTCAAGGTCTCCTACGTACCCTCTATGTTAGTTTACAATTAACAAACACGATTTGGTAATTAGACAGCCTTCATTGAAAAGAAATTCTTATTTCAGACACCCCTAGTTTTGGTGGTGCTCCCAGCCTCCTTTTCTCTCTGGCCATAGTGACTATCCATGAGAGGGTTTTATGATCACTCACAAGTCCATAGTAAGGACCTGGAATTTACAATCCTCTCTTCTTGCAGAATAGCTCTTGAAGGAGTGCTCTTGAGAAAGGGTCTGCAAAAGAAGGATCTAAAGAATCTAATTTACGAGTAAAGAACACTCAGCAACATGAAACAATGTAAAATGTCCAGTGATGCCTGAAGGAGTAATTTGAATACTAAAGTGGTTCCTCAGATACTGAGCCATCTTTCTTGAGAAGTTCTAGGTCTCCTAGGCAGCATGCAGAGAGAACTCTCCAGTGTAAAGAACTTTTTATAACAGAAAGTCAAGAGGGAAGCAGGGTTAGAAATATGGATTCAGCACTGAGTAACCCACCAGCATCAGTATCCTCAAATACTTTCAGCTAGGAGTATGTCTAGTTTGGTAATCTATAGGCATGAGCGTAAGAAATTATCAATGTTTGCTGTAGCAAACACCAATTGGTTCCTGTTGCTGATTCTCCATGTTGCATTCTTGTGCAGCCAACACCTCTGTGACAACAGGGGTGCAACAGATCCTGAGAGCATCCACAGCCTCATGCCAAAGAAGCATCTCCACTTTCCCAAGTCTAGTATCTGAAGGCAGATTTTGAGATCTGGAGGAAAGAGGAGGTCTAGGAAAAGGTCTAGGAAAAGGTCTAGGAAATCCAGGACCTCAAATACAGTCTGCGGATACTCTTCAGACTCCAGTGTCTACGACAGGGAGCCTCCAAGAGGATTGGCACTGGTATTCCCCTGACCACAGGAACGAAGTGTGGAAGAGCTCTGGCATTGGGACCAGCAGAACCAGCAGTTCCAGCAGAATCTTGCAAAGCTATTTCCACGCTATGCTCTAAAACAGACAGGCAGGATTCAAAAGAAGCAAACCAAGGGAAAGAAAATATTCCATCTCATCTAGGAGGCTGAGCAGAAATGACAGTGTGTTTCAGGGACCAGGGGGAACACAGCAAAACCTCCAGATATATTTAGGCAAGATATTAGGCAAGTTTCAAATGCATTTGCTGTCTACCTATCGAAGATCAATTTAATTCACTGTTCAACTACAAGTTCTTTGATTGGTTGCCTACACTCACCCAATAAGGCTCATTTCAGAGATATGTGTGAATAATTAATGAAGCAGGAGTTGAATACAAAGAGTAATCGGCCTACCAAAATGTGTTACCTCTACAAAACCATAAAAACAATTCTTCCATTCTGACTGCTTCATGGCAAATGCATCTCCAGCACCAACGGTTTCTGGAATTTATGTCTTTCAACAGCTAACAGCTGTTTCTGGCTTGTTTGTGCTTTTTTAGCTATGTACAAATCTGAGTAGCCCTCCATAACCCATATCTTTATGGAAAATAATAAACAATGATCTGGAAATAGGTAACATTAATATTAGAGGTGGCACAAAGTTCTTCAGATTTCAAGGTCTGAGGATCAGGCAACCTGGATCTTCTGGTAAACTAGGCTCATTCAAATACAGCCAAATGCATTCAGGAATTAATGAGGTTCATCCTTCAAGTAAAGTATAGGAGAGAACCACAAAAATGGCTTGGAGCCTGGGCAAAGTATCTTGCTATGATAACAAGTCTGCATAATGAGTTAAGATGCGCTATGTAATGCGCATAGCCTAAAGCTCAAACTTCTTTGCAGATGCTGCCCATTCAGATTTTAAATAGCCATGGCAAAATTTTAGAAAGATTAAAGGCTTTGGCAAAACTTATTTCCTGAATTACCATCCTCACCAAATTCTAATACACTTCTATTAAACAATTCGTATCTTGCTTAATTCATGTTACCAATTCTTACTTTTTTCCTCTGTGTGTAAACCTTCTGTGCCAAATTATTTAATCTACATTTAAAAATTAAAGAATACTAAACATGGTATGATCATGGTACACAGCTACCTTAATGCAAAAAGTGAAAAATACTGAAAGGATCTCCAATATAATGAAAAGAAAGATAAATTGGAGTAACATCTGAAAATTTAATTAACTATATTCACATTAGAAACAAGACACTGGTTTAAGCAAGGGATTAATTTCTTGAACTTCACTGTAGGGAAGACTGAATTCTCCATCTTCTCGATATATCAGATCTAGACTGAACATCTAGTAAAAAATTGCCAAGACTCAAATGAATCGTAGAAACAAAGAAGTGGAGGACAACAAAGACATGGGGCTCCTGAGTGCAGTAGTCCTCTGCTGAAGGGAGCATGTCACAGACCCCCCCTCCATAACATTTCTGGGCTCCACACCAGAATAACTGAATTCAGATACCTGGATGGTATTTACCAAGAAGTCAGACTAGATGATATGGTGGTTTTATTATGTTCTGTTAATCTATGAAAGCAACTCTTTCAGCCCCATTTTCAGTATGATACAAATGGCAGAACAGCTGAAGTCTGAACTACATTCACAGTTTATATAGTTATGTTCTGTCATTACTTTATCAATGAAAATAAAGACTATAAATCAGTCCACAGGGTGAAAAAATACTGTTTTCAATTAGATAAAAAGTCACTTACAGTGGTGACAGGAATTTTTATTTTAAAAGTTTAAGCTGCAGTAGAAGACTCCACCACATTGCATTATATTATCTGACCTTAACAGAATAATTTTATTATTGTCAGATGTTTTATGGACATTGCAGTATAATACAAGCTTAGTTGAAGCCCAAGAGCAGTGTCAGAACAATACAAAAGAAATAGGAGGGGCCCCATTAAAGGGAAATAGGGATTCCAAATGTTTTCCTCATCTGCAAAGCGTAACAAAAATAAAAATTCATTTTAGCCTATGTTAATCGTATTATCACTAACTAGCAAAATTTGGTTTTTTATAAGACAGTCCCAAACTCACTGAATTTCAAATAAAATGCAAAGAAATCTAGTTTTGACTATTTTTAGCCTGAGAGTATGTATGTATTGATTGAAGTATAAATCTTGACATTTTTCTCTATCATGAAAGCTAAACATTAAATTCAGTAGTTTTTTTAAAGTTGTAATTTATATAGCCAAGTAGCCTCCTGCTATGTTCAAGGATACTGTGGAAAATACAAAGCTGACACTCAAAAGCTATGTTTGAGAGTTTAAGGGAATAACAGTAAAGTTTTCAGAAGTTTAAAAGTCGACTTAAAAAAAGTACTGTTTGAGGGGTTTTCTTCACTATTCATTGCGGACATAACATTATGATTTTTATTACTGAAGGAAAAAATCCCATAATGTAAGCTTACTTTGCACACTTGACTGATCTGTGTATAGTCTGCTTCAGAGAAAAATAAGGAATATACAGCTGTAAAATGCATCTATATTTTACATATAGATATGTGTGTATATTTTTCAAAATATGTTTCAAAATAATTGTTTTGCATAGTATGAAACTTGAGAAGAAACTTGAGGACCCGAAACGTTCTTTTAATTTCAAATCCCAGTATTGTCTTCAGTTCCTTTTTTGAATCTTTAGATCAAGTGTGTACCATTTAAAGGCAAGGGCATTTACAAAAAAGCCAAGATGGACCCAAACTTTGTATGCTAATTATTTTCTCTCTTGTTGGCTATTTCAAAGTGTTTTTCAAATATAGGTTGACACACTAATTCCTTAAGCTGAAAATTGCTTCTCAGTTCATAATTTTCCATTAGTAACTCTAAAAGAATTATCTTCCTTGTCTTACCGTGGCAGCTCTAAGTGATTTTGACCCATCTGATATCATCAGCAAGTGCTGTATTTCCTTCTGGCCAAGAAAGCGTTTCCTACTCATCTCTCATGCATCAGCCTAGACTCAACAGGTTAAAGCTGTACAAGCTTTTTAAACCCCACTATGACTATTGCAATACCACTTTTCCTCCTTCCAGATGCGTGCCCCATTAATATCACAAGTGCCTTCTAATTTTTAATCCAATCACGATGCTTACCTGAAATGTTATGCTGATCTCTCAAGTGGCATCTACTGCTCAACTTTTTCTTTTTTTTAAACACAGCAGAAGTGTATTTTAACTTGTGAATATGTACATATCTTGCTCTTAAATGATATGCACGATATTATATTGCACAAAATTCTTTATAGTAGAGACTGTGAGAGCATGGCTGCATTCATAAGTTAGGGAGCAACGTACTATGGAGGTCCTACCACACTGACAGCTGACCTACCCTTCCCTCCAGCTCCCAAACCCTGTTGCAGAACCATCCTTAGCAGGCAACGGCAGCACTGCAGCCTGACTTGCTGCAAGGACAAACCATCATTACCTGCCATACAGACTTGCACCCAGGTGAAAGCCAGCCTATGCCATAAAAGGCTAGATTTAAATGATCTGCAGTTTCTAAATTGGCCAAGTTAAAATATTTTTTACTAAAACAGGTTAGGTAATTACCTTGGACAAAGTAAAAAAAGCGCTGAACCTGAAGCTGGCTAAAATTCAGTTAGAGTGGCTTAAGTCCACTTCAGCTGTAAATGAAAGCATCTCCAACAGAGTGGGAGTCCACATGCAAACTGTAAGCACGATAGATACGCATTTGTGGTGGATTAGCTTGACTTCTATGATGGCTTGTCTACACTCCGTAATGCAACCTGGTGTGGTGATCTCTGTCCTCCCCTACCAGTCACCTACGGTACGTACAAAATCGGTGTTGTCCTGGAGTTGTCCCTAAGCTGAAGAAATTTAACATCTGACATTTTCAAAAAGTCTGATGTTATCAAATAGTCTAGTGAATAAACTATACCTCATGTTTGTGGAAAAGTTACCTTCTAGTTAAATATTAAATAATATTATTGGAAATCAAATCGTGAGTTGGGAAAAAGTTATTGCATCAGAAATGTGATCTTGGAGTCTGCAAATCCTAAAATCAAAAGAGATTGTGTATCAGGGATATCAACTACTCACAGTGAACTAGGATGAAAAAAGTTGTTGCTTGTGAACAAAAATGTTGCTACAGTTCATCCTAATATATACTGAGTTGCCAAAAAAAAAAAGTTTTAAAAACTAATCAGCTATTCAAGGGCTATTTGCTTGAATGATTGAATTAATTTACCCTAGTTTTATTCCAAGAGTAGGCATTGAAATAATAATCCAAACTTGTTAGATTGATTCTTCTTCTAGCTCAACACCTTCTCAGCTGCATGACTGACGGATAATTTTACTGTTATAGTTAAAGCCTCACAGACTCATGATAAGGATCTCTAGGATCAACTTTTTTTGTGTGCCAGAAAACTGTAATCAGCTCTTACTTCACACCACTCTGGATGAAAAATGAGACCAGTAAAGTCTAAAATTTGTACCAAGTGTACGACCCTGCCTTTTGTTAAAATACTGCCTTCCAGAGAACTCCAGTCTTATCAAAAAAGGAAACACATGTTTGCATTCTCAAACTAGCATTTACTTTGAAAAAGTAACATTCTTGATTGTATTTAAAATGTTGCAATGTACTTTCAAACTGCATGAGTAGCATTTCAGCGTCCACAGAAATATTTAGTTTGCATCTTTTCATCATTTTAATAATAGCTGAAGCCAGAGAAGTTTCATAGTCATACCAAAAGCAAAACTAGAGCAAGCCAAAAATCATCTAAGCAGTATGTTATATCTCCGATTGCACTGCAGGACTGTCTTGAACATGCCTAAATTCCTATTATAAACACTGAATCTCATGTGAGCAGCAACATGCATGATGAGTTTTGGCAATATTATAGCAACTTTTTGCCCAGTCTTCCTACACCCTTCCAGTCTCTCATAAAGGAATAAAGAAAATTCCCTAATTCAACAGAGTGGCTGAGACTGAGGAACAGATCTCATTTGTGACTTACAGAAAAGATACAACAGCTGTTAGAGAAAAATGTACTTGTGTGTTCCCTTTACATAGTAGATCCAGTTCATTGTGTGAAATACAAGAAAGGTGGAAAAATAGATGCTACCTCAGCTTGTAAGAAAGTAAGCTTGACGAGCTCTCTGAATGTTCATCTTCAAAGCACTCTTCCCTTCCTTCATATGTAAACTGGTTATATGGCAAATACAGAGGTGTAGACTTAGCTGATGGAGACTGCGAGGCCTCCGTCTGTGATGTAGAAGGACCTGGTTGCTGATTTTCATGCATTTTCACATCAGTGTGGTCTGTCACTTTGGATAAGATCCTATCAATGGTTTTGTAGTAAGGCCAGTCAGGTGCAACAGTTTCACTGTCAGTCATGCATTTTAATTTCCTGTAAGAAAAGGCATACAACATTAAAGCTTGTTTTCCTATAAAAGTATTTTTCATACAGATCTGCTATCTCAAAACATTTGTTCTGGTCACATTTAGGAGTTGAACTGAATGCTTTTAATGAGAACAAAATTAGACATTTTTTTTCTTTTAATCTCCAATGAAGCCTTTCAGTTTCTTTTCCTAGTTTGGACCTGTGATTAAAAGTTTCATGTAAACCCCAAACAAAATTCAATCCAAATAAAAAACATTACAACGTCTAATGGAAACAGTACTATGTTGGTTGTAGAATAATTTTTCTGCTCCTTACAGAGTGCCAGACTAACCAACCTGAGAGCAGTCCCTGACAACTGGAGTAGACTGCACACCACAGCCTTTACCAAACTATGGGTAGCCCTGTGTTTCCATGCTTTGAAGAATGAATATTTATTTTGCATGATGAATACAAGCGGCTACAAATATGGTATCCTTTTCCAAATATTGCTCTGAATTGCCTAGGTAAACATCCTGCTAACAACCATGAGATGTAGATGTCTGTTCATCTGTTACAGAATAAAGATCAGTGTAGGAAGAAGTATAGCATTTCATTAATTTACAAAAAAAGAACACAACAAGAACAGTTAATAATGCATTGTAAACAGCATGCACAAAAACATTACAGTAAAAAGACTATCAACAATGACCTTGTCTTTCACATGCATCTTATTATGAGACCTATTATTCAGTCCTAACACAAAGGCTCACTGCTATCCCATTTGGTACCCATTGTTATTTTATTCACTTTTACTGAGAAATATAAACCTGAGGTGTATAGATGAATTATACATCTCAAAGAAACTCCAGTGCCCAGCTAGAGTCCCAAACTTTCTTTTAATTTGCCTTGCCCACTTGGGATCTTGTTACTCTAAACCAAAATGCGGCAAGGGAACACAACAGGAAAGGCAAGACCAATGACAAATGCTCCATTTTCATAAACCAGATTTCATTCAAATTAACAAAAAAATTGAATGAAATCTGATTCTCACAGCTAGCAAGAGCTTTTCACTTGCAGAAAAAAAAAAGGATAAAAACTATTCCTGGACATCTAGCCCACCCCCTTTTCTTGAAGCCTTTCAGGTTTTTCCTCCTCAGAATCCATCCTGCCCACACCAGTCCTGCAAAGGACAGAATTAAATAACATGTAAACATTATAAAAATGGTGCTAAACTTAAAAGTGAGAACTTGAAGTTTTTCCTTTTAAACAGTTCTCAGCCTAGGGTAAGGAGAAATCCACCAGTAAGGAAAAAAGGCAGAAAGATTTGTTTAGATTTTAAAGCCATTTAAGGATTCTTCCTTTTTTTTTTTTTTTCCTCATCCTTGCAAGGTCTGATGAGGTTTTCTAACTAGAAATGCACATCATAGTCCTGCATAGCAAAGCCTCCACAGTCATCCATATTTTTATGCCCTCTATGCATTCAAAAATTTAATTTCATACATGTTTCGCGACCTACTGCTGTGATTTCATAGTCAGAGAATATCTAGCACAACCTACAAACACATGCATATCCATCCAGCACAGATGGAAAATAGCTAAATACAGGGCTGACAGCAACCATCACTTGATATTGATTATTTTTAGTTCAATAGGTTATTTGCATGAAAAAAAATATCAATTAAACCACTGTAAGCTACTAGCCAAGCCTACATTCCACATTTGTTTGGCCATGTTGAAACCCCCAATATATTGAAGCAATGGGGTTTAAATCATTACCATCCTCAGCTGCTCGTTGCAACACATTCACCACCGTCTTCAGCTGCTCCTTGCAATGCATTCACCATGGTCGGTCATCCCCATGGGCAAGACAGCAAAAAGCCATGTGTGAGCACACCTCAGCCATGCCAGTGCAGAGTCCAGCAGCTGCATTAAGACTTCACAGGACATGGTTTGAGCCTTGAGGAGTGCAAAACATTGTGCCAAAAAGGACGGGAAAAGCTCAGAGATGGTATTCTGCTGAGTCTGCTCCGGGGGCTGACTTGTGTTTAGCCTAGCATTAGCCAGGACCCCCAGGTCCTCATCAGCAGAACTGCTGCCGAGCCAGTCGTTCCCCAATCTGTATCGGTGCAGGGATTCAACCATCCCAGGGGTAGGACTTTGGACTTGTCCTTGTTGAATTTCATGAGGTCCCTGTCAGCCCATTCCTCAAGCCTGTCTAGGTCCCTCTGGATGGCAGCCCTGCCCTTGCATGTGCAGACTGCAGCCCTTCAGTTTGGGGTCATCTGCAAAATAGTGAGCATGCACTCCACCATCTCCTCTTTCAGGTTCTTAATATTGAACAGGGCATGTCCCTGTATAAACCCCTGTAGTCCTCTGCTTGGAACGAGCCTCGAGGTAGAGTCCAAGCCATTAACCACTACTCTTCGAGCACAGAGATCCAGCCAGTTTTTCACCCAGCTGGTAGTCCATCCATTTGGAGTATAACATCCCAACTTGGATGTAAGGATGTTCTTGGACACCATGTCAAAAGGGTTTCTGCTGTCAAGCTAGACAACACACATTGCTCTACCCCTATCCACAGACGTAGTCATTTAATCACAGAAAGCAAGCAGGTCAGTCAGATATGATTCACTCTTAGTAAATCCATTCTGGCTATTTCCAGTCACCACCTTCTCCTTTATGCAACTGGAAATTGCTTCCAAGATAACTTGTTCTGTGACCTTCCCAAGAGTTGAAAGGAAGCTGATCAACTTTTAGTTCTTGTCCTTGCCTTTTCTGAAGATGGGTTCAACAGTGGCCTTTCTTCAGACCCCAGGGATCTCCCGTCTTCACAAACTTTCAGAGATGGTTCCTGACTCAGTCCTTTTCTGCTACTGGTATTTCTTCTAACCCTACTCCAGGCACTGGAGACTGAGAGACCGAGGCAGTGACGACTGAGATAAAGTACTGAGCATCCTCAGCTTTATTACTTGCATCTGCTTTCACTAAATCACCCACCCCCAGTGGCGATTTTCAAGGCAACCCCCAGTATCAATACAGGCTGGAGGATGAAGGGATTGAGAGCAGCTCTGCAGAGAAGGACTTGGGGGTACTCGTGGATGAAAAGCTGGACATGAGCCGGCAATGTGCGCTCGCAGCTCAGAAAGCCAACCATATCCTGGGCCACATCTAAAGAAGTGTGGCCAGCAGGTCGAGGGAGGTGGAGAGGAGGCCATGAAGATGATCAGAGGGCTGGAGCACCTCTCCTACGAAGACAAGCTGAGCGAGTTGGGGTTGTTCAGCCTGGAGAAAGGAAGGCTCCGGGAGACAATACTGCAGGCTTTCAGTACTTAAAGGGGGCTTATAAGAAAGACGGGAGGGGACTTTTTAGCAGGGCCTGTGGTAACAGGCCAAGGGGTAATGGTTTTAAACTAGAAGAGGGTAGATTCAGACTAGATATAAGGAAGAAATTTTTTATGATGAGGGCGGTGAAACACTGGCACAGATTGCCCAGAGAGGTGGTAGATGCCCCATTCCTGGAAACATTCAAGGCCAGGCTGGACAGGGCCCTGAGCAACCTGATCTAGTGGAAGATGTCTCTGCTCATTGCAGGGAGGTTGGACTAGATGACCTTTAAAGATCGCTGCCAACCCAAAACATCCTATGTTGCTATTAAAAGTTTTCAGGAGTAGGTATTTTGCCCCAGTAGGTCAGTACCTTGGTTTTTATGTTTGAGCTCAGTTGTGTACCCAGACCCCGTTTTTTTACCAAACTATGTTGACTTTGAAGGAAGAGCTGTTGTTTACTATCTGCCCACACAGCTGTAGAGTTGCAGCTATATAAAACCAGGTATTTCTCTGGCTCTGAATGCACTGAATTGATACTAATTCTTCCCTTTCTGACTGCTTAGCATAGCTCTCGGCTAAAAAAAAAAAAAAGGGATTGCTACCAGGAGGTAGGCAAGAGAACTTCATTAGTTTAAATGCAGCACCAGCAGCAACCATCTACCTGTATGGAGTCTGGCTCATACATAAAGAAAAAAGGATGAAATAAATGGAGAGATGAGAAGATAAGGGGGAAGGGAGTGTCAGTCCTTTGGAAAAGAAGTAGGAACACTGCAGGTGGAAGTAAACAGGAAGAACATTCCTTGAAATAGTGGTGACGGTTTAACTTTCTAGTAAAACCAAACCAAATAGCTAACTTTGTAATATTAATATCAGGATTCAATTATTTTTAATTTTTTTTTTCTACAACTGCCAGAAGTCCACAAAACCTAATGAAACAGCTGAGAGTTGTTGCCTGCATCGAGGTAAGCATAACCCTGGCAGAACTGAAGTCTAAAGCAAAGATGAATTGACTGCTGTAAGTCAGTCATTACTGTAATTCATCGCAGTAGGTCTTAGTTGCATCCAAAATGTAAAGTTGAGGGGGTTTGTTTGGTTTGTTTCTCTGTGTTTTGGTTTGTTCGTTTGTTTTAACGAAAAATGAAGGCATTAACAAGAAACAGGACAATAGTAAGGCTGGGATGCAATAGTCCAGAAATGAAAAAGGAAGATGAGCCAAACATTCAGCACTTTGAAACTGGACAAATCACTGCCTGAGTGAGCAAGCCAGGCAGAAAAATTAGGTAAGAAACAAGGGTAAGTGAGAAAGTCAGCAGAGCTTGCAAAATAAATTCACGCTGAGTTTATCTAGACCTGTTGCTGTTTCATGAGGGTCTATTAAAATCCAACTGAGAGCAGAGGCAACTGAGAACTCTCTCCAAAACCTCAGGGATCAAAGTCAAGTTTCCAGTGGACAAGTATCTGAAGTATGAAAAACACTGTCAACCCAGTTAATCTGAAAGGTGGTTGCTTGTCTTATTGCAGAGAAGTGAACAAATTAATGGGCTTTGAGATCCTACTGCCAAAATGCTCCACTGAACGGACTGAGACAACAGTTGAGTAATTTGTGCTGCCATTGACCTTTCTTCAGATTTTTTTCTCTATGCCTATTAATCCACCTTCTAAAATAAAATTATTACAATATTATGATCTAAAGAGTTTTCTAAAAACATCATTAGTTAGTTAGTGAAAAAGCAAGCAATCTATAACTTGTCTTTTTTTTAGGTTTTGCTCAAAACACTATTGCTTTTTTATTATGATTACAGTTTTTCATATTACTAGTTGCCTTAAGGAATGGATACAAGATCCATCTCCTGGGGTTTCTGAGAAAAGCTTTCAAAATAAATAATAAATAGCAACTGTTCATGAACCAATCAATGGTGAGGAAAAGAAAGATGTATGAAAGACAGTATTAAGTTGTGCATCTGCTATAAATTATTGAAATTAAAGAGAAAGATGATAAAATATTCAAACTCAACTTTCTGCAGTAATTTGGCTGCGCTTATATTTTATAATTTGCTGTAGCACAGGTCAGATATTCCAGTTCCTTAATGCCATAGACTATAGCAACGGATTACACAAGCAACAATGTTTAATTGCTATCATGTACACATGAAAATAAAAAATTAGACTAATCTTTTATTCAAATCATGAGACTGATTCAAATTTACCAATCATTAACATTAATTAACTGCGATTCAAATCAAAAAGCAACAGCTGCATCCTGTTTTCTAGGCTTTGGGGAGGGTGATGTTTTTGAAAATAATAAATTTGCATTCACACAGTTCTTATTTTTAAACATCAGAGGAATCAGTCAAAACTGTGGACCACTGTGCAAGCTTCACAAACCCTGCTTCCTTTTTATAAGCCAGTGTGTATTATGTCAGTGGAAATAATATACCGACAGATACAGTGCACTGTTACACATTAAGATCAGCATATTAGCAGTGACAGGACAGCGCTTCCGTTTCGAAGGACTAATTACAGGTTCATATGTGCTGAATGCCCCAAGTAGCCTACATAATAGAAAGAATTCAGCACATATTCTAAATGATGCTAAACTGCAAGCGCTGGCATGCTAATCTCAGCAAAACTTTTGATGACCAGCACATCAGAAAGCTTAACTTTGAATTTCAGCAGGCTTGACTCAGCCCTTCCTCTTTCCAAGACGGATAAATAGGGAGGTTCACGCAGCTCACCGCACAGGTGTCTTTAAAATAGAACATTAAAAACCTGGTGGCTGATCTATCCACAGCAGATATTTCAGATTCTACAGCAGTTCCTAAAGGCAGAATTTTACTCAAATGCACCTGCAATAAAATTTTCCTTCCACCTATGCTGCTGTGCAGAATTTTCCACCCAGCCAATTTCCACGGTGGATGAAAGGGTCCTTTAATATACTGAGACTCCAGTAAGAATTACTTCAGGTCATGATATGTTTTTCCCTGAGTAGTTTCCCCCAAATGCACTTGGACTACAGTAATGCAGAGGACTACAGGAACCGCTCCCAGATCAGCCCATCGTCCCGCTGCCTCGCTTCTGACAAAGGTCCATGCAAAATACTTCAAGAATCTTTTTGATGGACAGGCTTTGGGGCACATTCACCCATAAAGACATGTCCTTACTTTTCCATCGACAGCTAGTAATATCCTGAAACTCATTGTCTTTTATAACTCTAATTTGAAGACAAACACAATGTCTGTATTTTTTATTTAATAAATCTAATCTTTAGTAAAAATAATAATAATAAACCAACCTACTGCTCTCTTGGTGTCAATGATTTTCAGTGGTAATGAGTTCCACATGCTTATTATGTAGTGTAATACAAATTTATATGACTTTAACTAGTTATACATTTCTTGCCTTGCAATTCCAATAAATAACTTCTTGTATTAAAGCAAAAGAAATATCTGCTTTATATTCTGAAAAATAGTACTATATATTTTTATGCACCCCTAGAACTCCTTTACATTTCTTTGCCTTCCTTCCAAGCAAGTCACAAACTTTTCCATTTCTCTTAATAAAACAAGCTTTCCACATCTCAACCTAATTGTGTTTTCTAAACATCTTCTCATTCTCTTGTCATCTCGTTGAAATGTAGGGCAGTCAGAAATAAACACAAGAATTCAAGGAGGAAATAATGACATAAAATAGGTTTATATAATGGCATTTTAACATCTCAATAATGTTTATACCTCAAATGTGGAGGAATGGAATACAATCACCCTAAAATTGCTTTTGTGACAGATGTTTGCGTGCACCGAACTACACCTGAACTAACTTTATCTGGCAGCACAAAATTTCATGTAGCATCCAAATGTTCCCAGAACCAGGGAGAACCCTTGGGCTGTGAGCCCATCCTGAGCTCTGTGCCACCGTAAGCATGCAGGCAGTTGCATTGGCTGCAGCAACTGCAATAATTACTGGCTAAAAACCACTCCTCCCCTACCTATATATATGTGTCTCACTTTGACTCCTTCTGTACAATGAGTAATGGCTTTCACTGAGCAAAATAAGCAAAAAAATATTTATAGAACTGTATCTTGAAAGGCCATGGGATCCTCAAAACTGGAAAGCACCATTATATATGTGTTCACCGCTTTGCATTTTAGATCCTTTAATGCTTCAGATCATTAATATCTCTTTCAAGAGGTGTCCCAAGATAAGACATGCCAGCGATAAGACTTTTAGCAGTGAACTTGGTTAAAAGGACTAGTAGAAATATTCAAGTACTGCTTTTCCTTTTATAGAATAAAATATACATATATGTATACATGCATATACATATATATAGCAATTTGTAGGACAGAAATCTTATTTTCCTTTATGAAATTGTGGCATATAGCTAAATAATAATATGATCTGATTAAATATTCTAATCCAGTTCATTTCTGACTATTAACGTAAGGCTAGAGACCATAGCACCTTTGCAGCACTTTAAACAGTTGCCTAAAAAAGTAAAGGATCCTGAAGTGATGGGAAGAAATAATTGCTTG
>NW_009592753.1:23533-85089 GCF_000690535.1 Cariama cristata
CTGCTGGTGTTATGTTCTCCCACGTCACGATTACTAACCCTATGTAATCATTACAAAATATTATCTCAAAATAAAGCATTTTCCCACTCTCAGGATCTTCTTTCTCAGTTTATGCCACCGTGCAGCGATGATGCCCAGAAATACAGTGAGGTAAAGCATCTTCCTCCAGTATCCTGCAGGCACCAAAACAAGGATTAAAACTCAGCTGCCTCACAGCAAAGCCAGCAGTCGGTGGCAACTCACGTCATTTACAGTTTCATCAAAACGTTCCCTATCCTCACACACCAACGAAAAGTACCCAGAAAACTAAAAATTGTAAGTCATAGCTTTTGTTTGTCCCTGTTCTCTCTACCACCTCACCTTGCAAGCAAAGCACACAGGCATGCTTTGGATAAGAACAAACAATAAGAAATACACATTTCATATTCAAGAGTACAAAGTGAAACAGCACCGTGACAATGCAAGGCAGTTTTCTAACTCTCCTAAATTAGCATCTCAATCAATAAGCAGGGAGCTGCAATGCACTGCAAAATAGAAAAGCAGCCTGCCAACATGCAACAGAAGCAATCTTAGAAGTTCACAGAAACGTAAGAAGGATTTAAAAGAAAAGTCCTGGGTTTCTCCCCACTCACAGTGCATGTATGTGAGTGATTTTATTTCTTCCCTTCCCCCAATGCAACTTTAAAGTAAAAACATTAATTAGACAAACTGAGACGGTCCAATTGATGACAACACTGAAAATTTAGAACAAAGGCTGGTAGAAATAACCTATTCCACTTGGCAATTACGGCACTTAAATATCGTGCAGTGCTGCTAGACACCTGTAAAATCTCGGTACCACGAGATGTATTTCTCAGCAGGGAGGACTGCAGATTTAGCAGACTAAGCAAAGGCCTGGTAGACAACAACTCCCGACTTCTAAATCTGCATCCGAGTATGAATTTCTGGGTGATGCCGGGCAAAAATTCATCTTACTTCCAGCTTTCTCATCTACAGTCTGGGTGAAGAAAATGGTAAGGATTACAGCAGGGTTAGTAAAACATTTTGGAGATATTAGCATTTGCTACAAAACATCAAGTTTAATATTATGGGAAACGATGTTAAAGATTATGCTTGTGTATCATACAAATGTAGAAGAAGGGCATTCAAAGTTAAGGGGTTTACCAGATTTTCCCTAGTTTTCTATTTGATGAGTAGTCTCTGCATTAAATACAGTAAGGGTGCCTTACAGAAAAGCGAGCAGTTTTAACATGGTTGCCTGCTGTAATAACCTTTTTTATTATTAATACGAGCTTTGAGGAGAGATTAAATAAAAGAGTCACATATTTGATTTTCTTGCATTACAAGCACATAGCTAAAATCACCACTGAGGATTTCCACTATGAGGCAGTTTGTGCCTCACAGAGATAAGAAAAAAAAAAAAAAAGGTAAAAAAAAAAAAGATATGCAAATATTTCTGTTAAGTTCTAATTATTTTTTCCCCCGCAAACAACAAATGCACAAATGCCTCACGTTTTCTAACGCCAACTTCCCCTCCTGACTGACACTGCCTGTTCTTTATCATCCCCTTGTAGACACCTCCGCCCTCCCCCCGGCTCCTTTGGAGCACTATTGACGGTGCACATTGATTCTCTCTCTGCAGATATAATAGTTCTTTCCTTGCTGCTGCTTATAATTATAGCAATGTGTGTCACTCAGTAATAAGACATTCAATTATTCTTGGCCCTGGGAAGTGTAACCCTTCAGCACACGAGACGAAAATCTAGGAGCTTCAGTCCCCCAAAATATTATTCTGTGCTTTTTTAAAAAAAAAAAAAAAACACAAAACTTTGCCTTGCAATACCGATTCTCCCTGGGCACTTCAAACTGCAGGAGTTTCATTGCAAGGAACTGCTGCCAAGCTAACACAATCAGTCCCCTCAGCAAAGAGAAAAAAAAAAAATAAATCTCTTTTCCCACTAAATACATTTCCATCCCTCTGCATCATAACAACGTTAGCTAATTACAAAGAAACAAAGTTGTCCCAGAGTTTTGACATGAAATGGGGGAAAAAAATTAACAATGACGTAACAGCGCTGGCAAGAGAGAATTTTAAAAGCGATATGAACAATCTTTAATCTTTTATCGACAGATTTCCTCTAGGAGACTTCTTTCTGAAAGGCAAAAATCACGGCGTTGTCCCTGCTAAAATCTCTTAAAATAAAAAGAATTAACTGAAGCTTACCTGTACTGGAATGTCATATTTGTAATTTTTATCTTTATTTCCTCTCCGTGGCGAATTTCTCCAGTCATTTCAAAGAGTTTGTTAGCCATTTTCTCATAAACTTTGGCATTCCTTTTAGTTTGTTTCAGCTCATCAAAAAATTCTTCCCAAACCAGCATTAAACCTCTCATTTCTGCATCAGTCCAGTTTCTGGCCCTCCTGTGTTTCTCAGTCTGAGAAGAGACAATGTAACTGGGAATTTCTGCTGCAGCCATTGCTGACTGACCTAAAAGGGTTTTAAAAGAGGACACTTAATATAGATTGAGTTTTTAGTTTAGGTTTTTTGTAGTGCAAGACATGCATATGTGGATAAAGAATTTGAATGACAACAGAACATATGAAACCTTTTTGCAACAGCTTGAAGCTTGAGTGCACAAAATGGGGCCTACATCTGACAGGCAGGAATTTAGTTAAAAGCTTTTAAACAGAGAAACGTCATTTTGATGTCACGTTTCCATAGCAACAGAGCAACTGCATAAGCTACAACAACAAAAACCTTTTAACTGAAAGCCAAAGAATCAGGACAAAGTTGACAGGCCATCAATATTAAAGCTTTTAAACACTTTAGGTTTAACAAAAAAAAAAGATCTGTGCAGCCTTTGAGAAGCTACTTTTAAGTTTCTACTTCTTTTTTAGCTTTCCCTTACCTTTTAGGCAGACAATCTGCTGGCAGGGGGTCATGGTTGCCTGAACGAGCTTTTAAGTTGCGCCTTGACAGACTCTCTAGGAGGTTGCAAGGACTGAGGCCATGTACACAAAAAAAAAAAAGCTTTTTTTTTTTTTTTTTGCAAAGATATTCTGCAAAAAGCTTCAGCCAGCTTCATGAAAACTATACATCTCTAAGCTAATAAATGTTTAAGCAGGCAGGCTCATTAAAAAGGACCCTGCATCTGGGTTTAAGAACATGCACAAAATAGTATTTAAGTGTTTAAATATAGAGAAAAATGTAGACACAATTTCAATATAAAGCCACTTTTTTTTTTTCCCTGAGATGTTTTGCTGCTGATAAGCACACACTGCAGTCCTGTCAGTATGAATTTGCCTTTGTAGGTATGTATTACTCTATGTGTATTTTGTATTCCTAGTAATTTAGATGCTATTTATGCAGCCTGTGTTCTGCCTTAGGACTGCAGCAGAAGCACTTCACCTGCTTTATGGGGAACCTAAAAGGATTATTCAATGAGTTAAAAAAAGGCTGCGAGATGCTTAGAACTGTGAATAAATTGCTTTGCTGTAAAACAAGCATTTTGAGCTGGTTTCTATATAGCGCTAAATTCTGCCAGCAGTTATACCAGAGAAGCACCGCTTATTCATCGTATTAAATATTGTGCAACACAAGCAGTGGGCCAAATTCTGCCCCCGCTTACACTCGTGTAACCTGACAGTAATCTTCCACAAACCAGTGAGATGCATGAACTGCATTAATTGAAGCAGTGCGACCAGCTGAAGAGAAAGATGTTAATGTCCCACAGTCCCAACCTAACCGTGTTATGTAAAATATAAACAAACAAACCACGGACCTTTCTTCTTATTATTTTCTGTTTCAGCATATAACAGCAATAACGACCTCACTGCAGGGCATTTCCTGAAGATTAATGACAAGCAGGGGTTAATGGCCTGAGGCTCACCCAGTCAGTCGTTAATCCCCAGGAAATGTTCTGTGCCTCAATCCTTAATGCTTAAGTATCCTATAAATTGTAAGTCTTCTCATAACCACATCCTTGATCTTAACAATAGTTTAAAAATGCACAGCTTGGTTTGCATCTTGGAGATGGCAAAGAGGACGCATAATGTTCCTAAAAGGTACACTAGTAAAATTTGTAGCATCGTTACCTTCTTTCTATTTTATTTATTCTATTGTTTATTACAAAAGGCACAACATCATACCATAGAACAAGGGGGGCGAGGGGGAGAATCACGTCTACAGTACATAGGAACTTCCACTGATCCAGCCCTGACCATGTCTCTGCCAGAAATATACCTGCTGAGTCACTGGCTTCCTCAAGGAAAAAAAAAAAAAAAATCCCCTAGCTTCATAACTACTCTTAACTACTAATATGACAGCCTAGCAACTATTACCTTTAAAAATGTGTAAATAGCAGCATATGTTGTGATGATGATCTTGCATGGTTTGTCTCTTGGGTGGCCAGCTGGGAGACATCACATGATCAGGGGACAGATGGTGGTCAGAAGAGGATCAGCTGGTGACACGTTCGTTTTATTAATTTATTGTTTTGTTTTGTTTTGAAATTCCCATCACTTAACCTTGGGCTCGATGCAGCTACGTTAATAAAACCGTACCAAACTGGGCTGGCTGCAGCCATAGCCAGGGGCTGGGGATCACTGGGACAAGTTTAAGGAAGCGATGGAGTGTCCGGGGGGAAAACACCACCGGTCTCTTGTTACAGCGCTGGGTCTGACATGAGACCAACACATGCTACTGCAAAGCCAAGCTTGCTTTTCAACCTTTAATCGTCCATTAGAGGTTTGTTTTTCCCCTCCAGACTTTAATCCACCTAGGTTCTGAAAATGCTGATTAACACTACTGAAACCTATAGCATGATACATATACATTGTAAAAAACCCAAAGATATGTATGGCCTCTGCGTCAAAGATTTTTTTTTTTTAATCCAGTTTCAAGCATGACAACCAGGACAGGGTGGGAGACAACCTGTCCAGCTGCCATAAATTCTTTCTGTGGTGGTCCACAACAATTCCTTCCCCTTTTCATCCACATGTGCCTGGCATATGTGTGGCTGCTCCTCCTGCCCCGCACCGTCTGCTGGGGCCGTGCCCGGCCCTCGGCCCCAAACCTGGGATCCTGCAAAAGGGGGGCAGTTGTTTCCCTGTACAATTCGCATCTCTTAACTTTTCTATACGCTGTTTCCTATTAGTGTAATTGACAGATTGATAGAGTGGTATAGTGCTATTTAACATCTGTTAAATAAAAGAAATGCTTTCTAATAATACCTCCCTTATTCCCCTCCCCTCAGCACCAGAGGGGAATCTAAGTTTCCAGGACTCAGGTTTTATCCCCTCCTCTGAGAAAGTCGTTGATATTAATTATGGAGACTCCGCATGCCTCCTCTGCCTCGCTGAAGCACACGTGCCAAGTGGTTGATACAGTGACTGTTTTCCTATGCAGAGCTAAAAGTAAGGAAAGTTTTTTTACCCCCAAATAATCCCTGCAGTCCTCACCGGAGGCAGGGGAGGAAAAAAACACCTCTCCAGGCTGTGCCTCTCTCTGCTAATGTTCTGCAGACCTGCACAGTCCCTGGGAATTGCTAACCCCTCATCCTGGCTACCGAGTCAGGAGAAGCAGCTAAGACAGGACTGGCAGGACTTAGGAAGAGCAGCTCCCAGACAGCAAGAGAGCTGTCCCTCCCCAGGACGCGGGCATTAGGAGGAGAAGCTCCACGAGCACTCGGCTGCTTCTTGCTCCTCTCAAGCTAGAGGCCAATCAAGATTCATCATCTACATCAAAGACTGGCTGGTCATCAAATCCAGAATAACTGCTGACACATGGCAAGCTGCAACTCTGCCAGAGCCAAGGCACCGATGTACCTGGCGTTGACGTCCCTCACACACTCCGCTCTGACGTCTCCGCTGGCGGCAGAGTCCTCCTGCATCAGCCTCCGCCAGACTGAGGACCAGCCTGGCACCGAGTATCCCGCAAGCAACCGAAGCTGTAACGCCAATAAAATAAGGATGTTACTTCTCTTGGAAACCACTGAAATACATAATGGAGCTTCTGAGGTCACCTTTGTAGATAACTTCTCTCTGTAGGAGAAAGCTGTTCTCCTCCACTCTCCTGCTCACCCCAGTCCCTCCTCTGACGGGCACTGCAATGACATGTCTAGAAGATATTCTTATGAACACCAGTGGGCTTGAGGATCTCACTCGTGCCCTTCCTTTTAATGCACACCTGCTCCTAAGAGCTCAGAGGAACACAAATTTAACGATCCTCTCGCAAATCTGCTCTTCATATCATCTGTCTAAACACCGTACCTTCTTTTGCAATCATTATGTATTAGTTTGAATAATAGCTTTCACAGCTGTTCCACCTTTCATGGTGATCTCTAAAGATAACAAACCCCAAACAAGGTAGAAGGTTTTCTAATCTGCAGATGTGGACCTAATGAAGTCTGCCTATAGGCATCCCTATCACGGAGTTCAGACAACTCCACTAATCCTAACATATCTGTTGACTGTACTTCAAGTGATCTGTGCTAACCGACTGTGTACACAGCCTTCAGCTTTGCAAGTGTGGGCTAACGCATGCCAAATAAAACTTCCTTTAGCCAAGTTTTAGGGAAAAGTGTTTTCCCTTGCGTTTGCAGGGAGATAACAGCTCTAGTCAGTCAATTACCGGAGTTCAACCCACAAACTGTAAGCCATTAAACTGTGATTACAGAAGAGCGTGTCCGATCCTGCTGATGGGGATTGTGGCAGAAGTCAGGCAGCACCTTCTTGGCAAACCAGAATTTATTCCATTAGGACGCAAGAAACCTCTGCAACTTCTCCTAAACGTACTTCTGTGTCTGAAATCCAAACGGGCAGCTGCCTGTAGAGGTGCTGACACACAGGTCGCTGTCTATTTGGATTTCAGAAATGGAAGCGCATTAGTTTCGGTTCAGGTAAGTCTTGAGACCAATTGGTCTGGTCCCAGTTTTAGCACTCCTGGCAGCAAACACCCTTTTAGGCAGCAACTCTGAGCAGCGAGGCTGGGAGGAGGAGGTCCCCGCCAGAGTGCCATCAGAAGTATGCATCACCCCTCAAAGACACAGGTCCAACCCTCTAAAACACAGGGGTATTTCAGTAGACCATCCTGTAATGTCTTGATTACGTATAACTGAAGAAACAAAACTGCTTTCACCCTTTTGTGTTTAGGGCAAATGGTTGAAAGCAAGGTTGCCCAAAGCAGAGGCTTGTCACTGCTCCTTGCAATCCTCCAGTCTGGCCCACCAAGAGCGTAACATCTGTGGGCAATAACCTATCTTGAAATTGGATAGTGGCTGCAGAGCATGTGTTCATCCTCTGGTTATTTCAGTGCAGGCACACCTTGTTAGCTCTGTTTAAAACCATGTAAAAGTATGTACGTGTCTCTTTAAAAACAAAGCACATGGGTTTTGCATTGCAGTGGGATACTGTGTTTTAAGTTCAAAAAAGCTGTCTGCACATGTTGGGAGGCTGTCTCCTGCCCCACATTTTGCCCTCCACCGAGGTAAAACACCCACTTTCTAAAGTCTTACTGAAAATTATGTTTTTAATGTCTCTGATGGCTGCACACTGCAATTTGCAATGAGAGAGAAATGCAAAGAGAGGAGAAATACTCTTCCACTGCTTCTGAAAAGCTTGGTCTGAGGAGATAGGCAGGGACAGGTGATCACAGAGGAGAAACTGCCTTCTTTTCTCCTCCATTAAACCAACAGGTCCATGGCAGTGAAGCTGCTGTGCTCAGGAGAGAGCTGGTAAACCAGGAGCTCACCCTAAGGTATGGAAGCACCTTGTAGACAGCAGAGCTGGGCTTGGGAACTCTGATCAGGTCCATGCACCCCCCAGTCTGCCAGTCTCCTTGGGTGATGGCATCGTGTGGGTTTGTAAAGACGCAGTGAGGGAATTTTCCTGTGAGGGAAATTTAAGAATACAACGGCATTTGTAAAGGAAGCAAAAAGCTATCCAAACTGCGGGTGCCGCTATTACAAAGACAGAATGAAAAAAAAAATATTCAGGCTGTGGAAGTACAGTAGGTGTCTCAAGGGACTTAAAAAAAGGACAGTCTGTTTCATCAGAGGGTCTGCAACCTAACCGGGACATGCCGCAAGGGAAACAAACAGGATAGACCAGGAGGGACAAGTGACAGCAATACATTACTGAGCAAAGCCCATCGCATGGTTGAATAGCTTTTATGTACATCTCAAATAAATAATACCTTCAAAGAAGTTTGACAACAGAAATGGGTGCTCTGGAGGAAGCTGGCTGAGGGGAAAGCATCCTGGGTGACATGGGCCAGAGAAGATTTTGATATGTCAACAGTTAGAACAAAAAAAAAAAAAACAAAAAACCAACCACAGAAAAATGAATATTTCCACACAAATGCGCTGCCACAGGGCTGTCTGTGAGGCAGGTTCCCCCGACAGCGGAGCAGGGCCCTGGGCAGCCCAGGAGGACGGTGGGCTGAGAGGGTGCAGGTGAGCTGGAGGAAGCTGGAGAGGTTTTTGATTTCATTTTGCTAGACCACGTCCTGCTTGAATTTCACTGTAATTAGAACATTTCCCAAAAGCATTTTGATCTTGCTGAACTGGCGGATTCTGACCAAAAATATCTCCTTTGCCTATTTTAGCAGTAACCATGGAAGCCAGCTTTGCACAGACATTCAGTTGGAGAGAGAAGGATGGCGAGAGACAGCGAGGTGAATGCAGACAAGCTGGGAAATGGGGCTCCAGCAGTTTTTGTGGTCAGACCAGGAAGAATTAGCACAGACAAGGAAGAGAACTGGAATTACATGGGGCTTCAGGAGCAGGAGCTCATGGGCTGCAGGGAACTCAAGGAATTCGCTGCTTGGAGAAACCAGGTATAGACTGGTATGTTGGTAGTAATTAGATTAAAAGTTACAGTACTAAGAAATTTTTTTTAATTACTTTGTATTTTTTTAAGTTTAGGAGAAACACAAACACTCATGCTACAGACCCTAGTTTATCGTATTGGGGTGGGGGGTGGGGGGAATCCCTTGTGTCCAGAACTTACAAATATTACAAATAACCACTCCCAAAACGCCTGGCACTTACAATGTATGGAGGCAGGATGCCAGACCAGACGGACTTTCAGTCACACATGTTCCTAAATTTTTCAGGCCTATAGGGAGAGGCAGTATTCTTAAAAATTTAGTTGTATAGTATAGAGAGCAAAGACATCCATTCTGCATGTGTCATACTCCCAGTTCAATTTATAGCAAAGAGCATTTCTGAAATTTGCTTACTCTCAAGAAATCATTTGCAGGTCCTTAGCGGATGGAACAAGCCTGCAGTACGTAGTATCAGACGTACTCCTTTTCTGGTAAGCAAGCAACAAATCAGATTACAATGAAAATCGCTCAGTTCCCAGGGAATGGTCTCCCAAATCCCACTTGAAAGAAATTATTTTGGCCCTGCTTACTTACGGGGGTTAGTCAGTAAGTCCTCCTGCTCATGTTTGGGTTTTAGCACATTTTAACAAGCTACGTGCTGAAAAGTGTCTAGTTCATTAAAAACTGCTCCTAAAATGCTATGCAAATATTTCTTTTTCAGAAGTAAATTCCTCTGAGAACATGTTCTAAACAGTTCGCTTTAGACATAGGCCGTAATTTAATTCAGTTTGGATTTGAGATGCATCACAAAAGAATAAAAATAATCCCTGTTGCACAGAAGTCTGCCCTGTGCCTCGTGCTGAGCGACATTCCCACGACTCAGCAGGGCAGGAGAAAAACGCCGTGTCACCAAAAAACAGATGACGGCAGCTGGTTTGACTGGGATGGTGTTGCTGCTGCACGTGGCATCGTTTCTGCCCCAGCAAGAATTAATGCTGCTGGTGTCATCCCTTGCTAACAGCAGTGTAAAAGGTAGCGGTATTTAAATAAATGCATGAAGGAGGTTATTGATTTATTGATCCACTAGCGAGAAGCCATCCCCTGGATTCAAACAGATGAGAGGGAGCCAAGTGCAAGGAGCTTGGCACTGGCACAGGACTCCAGCTAAGCAAGTTTTTGCACCGTTGGGGTAGCAAGCATTAGAACTGCGTTGAATAAATGGGTTCTAGCTTGCTGTTCTTCCAGAAAGGAGAGCAGTTTGGGCCCTCTTCCAGCAACCTCAGAGAAACTGTAGTGCAAGTTGCTGGCAATTCCCTGCCAGAAGCCCAGCCTCGCTGCTCAGAGCTTGCTACTAGCTTGGCAGCCTGCTGCATCCACCTAGCAGCTGTTTGCATCCTCACGCTGTCTCTCCCTGACTCCCTGCCAAGGCCCGCGATGGATGCGGGGAGGCTCCGGTCCCTTGTCCCACCCTGCCCTCCGCCCGCAGCCACGCTCCAGGCGAGCCCAGCAATTACCCCAACACGGCTGGGGAACACCTCGCACCAGCTCGTCTCGGTGGGGGATGGCAGTGGGATTAGGTCCTGCTGTTCTGCAGTTTCATCAGCCACGGGTTTTGAAAATAAAAAGCATTAAAAAAATCAAATATGTCTGCCAAGTCGAGAAAGGAAGGAGCTTCTCTTACTCTCCTTCTGCACTTCTGCTTGGAGACCCCAGACTACCCCCAACTGCAGGTCTTTCTTCTCGCAAGGGTTCGCTCAGCTCTCCAGCCCCACAGAGGAAAATTTACAAGATTAAAAAAAAAAAATTCAGATAAAATATTTAGGGCACAGGAGATTTTCGTATCAGTTCATAAAAGATTTAAATATTAAAATGTAAATGGTGTTTTGGGTATTATTGCAAGGCAGCCTCAGGAATGGAAATTTGAGAAAAGTGTTGCAGCCTATAAAGTTCAGACGATACAAGTAAAAGACTGCCTGATCTCAGAGCTGCCAAAAAAGATAAGTAAAACCAAATTCACCAGCACCGCTGTGATAGCCAAAGAGCTTATCTGCTTAAGTGGTTGCTAATGGGAGTTGAGATCATACAAGAGGTAGCTGCTGTCTCTGGGACAGGCTGCCAGCAATGTCAGCCATCCCACAGCATCTCTGCGTCCTTGCATGGGCAATCCATACGGCTTTCAAGGGACTGAACTGGAAGTATCACAAAGCAGGTCGTGGTTGGTCTTGACTTTATTCCCAATGCCATGCTCCTAGTGTTTCAGGGGAGTTTAGTACCCCATAAGCAAGCTACATGGAAAAGCTGCTACCCCCAGTGAAAACCCACAGGGTTTCCACATCGTCCCACGGAGTCTGTGCAGCCATATGGCCTGTGAAGTCCTGCGTGGTCTATGTTTGCAAATACTTCTCCAAAAGGATGACTTCTGACTTTGTGCAGACGATCCACACAAATTCTTCAGCTACCGGGACAACGAGTTGCAGTTCCAAGAAAAACACAGTATTGAGAACTTAAGTGTTAGCTCTCACATCTCACGACAGGCAAGAGGACAACCCACCTCAACGTAGAAAGGTTTATTGCGATATGTGTATAACGTTGCCCCTTTTAACATAAAGTGTTTTCCCAGTATTTGGGGTCTTGTGATTCCTCTTGCTTTACATCATGCACAGTCTTGTTCCCTGGACATCCCAGGGACAGCCAGGAGGGGTCATCTCCCCCTCTCACGTCCAAATGTGCCCCTCCAGCCGGCCTTCTGCCCCGGGATGCCACGTCTCCTCTCGCTGCCTTCGCTGTAAGCCTGTAGTGCAATTGCTTTTATGTTCCTCATTGACTCCTGCCTTTTTCCAGCTGTTTTTCCCTCTCTGTGGCTTTCTGCTGTTTATCAGACGCAGCTCTGCTCCAACCACTCTCCAGCCATCAGGGTTCAGTTTATATTCCAGTTTTAGCATGCTCCTCCGATCCAGGCATTAACTTCTCTTGTGTCGGCTGTCACTAAACCAAAGAGTGTGTATTTGCTTCCTCTCTTGGCCTCAATGAAATGCTGCCAGCAAACCCACCAACCCACAGATCAAAGAACCATTTTCTAGCCGTCACACACAGGAGCATTCTGGCCAGCTGAGGAAGTCCATCTGCCTCCTTTCATAACTTCTCCTGAACTAATGCATACCCACAAACTACTTCAGGATGCAAAATTTTCCACGTCCAATACAAGCTGTCCAATAACCACCAGTGATTTTAAAATCCACCTAGGTGCTTTTTATTCAACGTGGCAAAGCAGAGGATGTGCCCCAAATAAGTGCAGGTCTGCGCAGGGAAAAGCAGCATGACTTGCTTGCTTATAAATACGCGCTGCAATGTGGGTAATTCACAGAATCATAGAATATCTCAAGTTGGAAGGGACCCATAAGGATCATCAAATCCAACTCCCCGCTCCTCGCAGGACTACCTAAAACTAAACCATATGACTAAGAGCATTGTTCAGATGCTCCTTGAACTCTGACAGGCTTGGTGCCATGAGCACTTCCCTGGAGAGCCTGTTCCAGTGACCGACCACCCTCTCAGTGAAGAAGACTCCTAATGTCCCATCTGAACTTCCCCTGACACAGATTTGGAGGTAAGCAAAGCCAATACTACCAAAAGGAATGACAGAGTACCCGCCGCCACCCATTTCTCTGCTGAGTAGATCATGTGAGTGCAATCAACAAGATTAGTTTAAATTATGGATTGGTTAGACTCGGTTCACCTGTAACAGATTAGTGAGCACTCAAATAATTTTTTTTGACAGTAAATCTGCCTCCAGTAGGTGAGCAAAGATTATTCTGAATAGCAACAAAACCAAAGAGCTACAGACTAGATTTTCAGTAGTGCAGAGCCTACCTGTTTCCAGCCGAACTCCACAGGGGGCTGGGCATACCCAGCATAAATAAGAAACCTAACCCAGATGTTTGCGGGGGGAGTGCAGACCTAAAACATATGGAACCTAAAACCACACAGATGCAGGAGACATCCAGCATGAAGATGGAAGTACAGACAAGCTATCCAAAGGGAATCATGGCAGATGTGAATGGCACTAGGGAATTCTTATTTTGTTTCAGCCCTAAACATTCAACTGACAGACTTCTGCAGAGCTAGGAGGAGCATTTTTGGATCCTCGTGTTCTAAGCAAATCTTCAACTGCTGAGAAGGTTGGGATTTTTTGGTTATATAAAGCAGCTTTAATGACTGTAGGACCAGAGACCTAAACAAAGCAACAGGGAACCACCAGAGAAACAAGACTAAACAATTTACAAAAAACCAAACCAGTTCACAACACAGTGTCTCATTCTCTTTTTAAAAAGTTGCCAGTGTTTTTCGTTTGCTGTGCAAACAGAAAGCAATAGTGCGTTTCCCACGGGAGGCACTCTTGTGCAACTGTTTACTAGAGGCCATCGGCCAACTCCAAAGGACTTGGGAAGCCAGTCCTCTTCTCCCCGCCATCGCACTCACCTTTCTGTAAAAACGTATTGTAAAAACTACTTGGACTGGCTTTAGCTCCTGTTTTGCTGTGGATTTAAAAGGAGCTCAACAGCCTGATCTACATACCTTCCCATCCAAGGGCAGAACAAGTAGGACTGCTTCTTGTCAGCCTCTCGCCATATAAATGAAAATATTCTTCTCTGCTAATATACTGCAACAGCGATGGCTTGCATGCTTGAACATACTGTTTGCACTGACTCTTCCCCCACACTGTCTTTAATGCCCTGTAGCAATATTCCAGTAGCTGAAGCCACTCAAGCAGACCAAAAACGCATCAAGGCAGCAGTCTAAAATATTCAATGCTAGTATCATGGTTTTCTCCATTTGCAACATCTTTCCTCTCTGCACGATATGCTTCATGATAACTGGACAGGCAGATTATACTAAAGCTCACGCATACCTTTTCAAATGATTTCTCATCAAGTCTCAGTGGAAACTAATTGAAGATTAAATTAATCATTCCTTGAGGCCTCTTACAGAGTGTTTTATCACTTTTTGTTAATACATTGTGGAGAACTTCAGTGAAGTGCTGATCTGGCAGGACCACTGAACACACGAGCTGGAGTTGCTGGACAACCCAACACATATCTGGGAAATGAGGACTTGGGACATCCTCGATAGATGGGACAAGACAAATCCTTATCCATTTCTTCTGGCTGTAAAAACCAGTCTAGCAAAACCACAATAGTAAATGTTTTCTGAAAAATCATCCTACCTTTCTGAAAACAAAGGAGAAAGTCTGACAAGAGCTGTTTGACGTTACATGAAACATTCCTGATGAACTCTGATCTTCTCTGCCTCCTGAAATCTGGAGAAAACACCCAGCCAAATCACACCATAACTCGTGTTGATCCCTGCTTTAACCTGCTTCCACAATAACCAAATTCTTTCATCGACCAGTCTGCAGCTCCATCCCTGACTTCTGATCTGCACAGCACCTCTCTGGGTATTGTACATGGCTATCAGATAATGACAACTGACATCCAGACTTCCACCAGCCTCTGGGTAAAAGCTGTAATATGCTGGGTCATGGCAGACACGCAGACAAAAAAAATTAACGTGCTTTTTTTGCAGTGCCTTGCAGGGTTAAGGAGTCATTTAACCAGAGATGAAAGTTGAAAGAAAGGTCCAAAAAGGTTTTGAAGCAATAGAAAACATCCCCTGGAATCTCAGAACCAGACACTTTACTCAGTAATAAAATTCATGGTCCCAAAAGCAGGATCAGATATATCCTTACTAGTGTTTGCTTTGAAATACACATTTTCAGGTTTCTTCTGCTCTAAAGGCAGAAGAGAATCCTGCATACTAGTCACCACAAATATTTGGAATATTTTGGGAGTATTTTATACATCTCATTACTGTGTTTTAGAAACATTATTGTGCTTTATTCTACTCTGCCTCCCTACGTCATTTTTGTCTTACAAATGGAGAACTCCTTCAGGGAGGCATCACATGCAAGTTCCCGTCTAAGCATTCAGAATTTTACAGGTCGTGTGAGTGTTACCAGTCAAAGTTTCTGGAATCACTTTCACTTTTAAAATAATTTAGATGCTTTCCACTACTTTGAAATGCTACAATGTGGGAAAGCAGGATCAGCTTTGTTTTAGATTATTAACACGATATGATTGCAGTGCACTCAGAAACGGTCAAAAATCAACTCTCATTCCCAAATGCTCAACTCTGTATGAAACCACAGTAAAACAGTAAGTAAATCTTGTGAATAAGGTTTTTCATTTGCATTTGACTGTGTTAATTATTGTCAGAGAGCCAACATCTGTGCCATTGCCTATTTTATTTATACACACATATATATACATGCACACACATGCTTTTTAAAAAAAATATATGTATATATGCACACACGCACATTATTTTACCTGGTTGATTTCTAACAGCAACTATTCCAACGTAAGTCTTGGAAGAGGAGAGGGAGGGACAGCTGAAGGAAGACTGGGCCATCGCCTCACCGCAGAGCCAGGGAAAGTTCTCTACATGCAGACTAACCCTCAGGAAGTGGAATTGTATTTTCCCTCCAAAAATTCAGAAATGCATTGCATGTCCCTACAGACTCTGCACCGTCTCGGAACAAATCCAAGACTGTTAAAAATTAAAAACACACTTGGATGCCACAAGTTGTTTTTCTGTGTGCTGTAGTTTTACATAAGAATCACCAAAAAGAGAAACTATTTTGTCTGTCTTTAAGCAATATTCTTATCAGAAAATCCTGTATGTAAAAGCTTGGGGAGATGATGAGACCAACTGCCAGTCCGATACGGGATTGTAAGAAGGCTTGTCCACCATGAGACACAAAAAGTTGTTGGACTCTCAAAACCGTGAAGAAATGTTAAAATTCAACAAATTTTAAAATACACCCTCTCCCAGCCTACTGGTTAACATCTTGGAAACAGTCCAGTCACACAGCAACCTCAGAGCCAGTGCATCAGAAGAAAGCAAATGGGTTCAAGGACAAAGTACTGATCAGTTAAACCCTATAAAAACCCAAATCAGCAATCACCAGAGAAAGCAGGTACTATACCATGGACTCCTCTGTCCACAAGATACAAACCTGCGAAGGGACTTCTTACAAGGGACTGAAGCAGTGACCAACTTGACCTCCTCTGGCTGAAGAGAAGACAACACAGCAACTTCTCCACACTCAGGAATTTCATCCCAGAAACACTCAGCCCTGTTCCCTTGCCCAGCTTTTCAGAGGTAGATCAGAAGGGAGGCACAGACTCAATACACAAACCCACGCTTTCATAGCTTTGGGGGTTTTGCAGCATGGAAGAAAACCTTCAGTACCTGCTGTCCTAGGAACAGAAGATCCTCCATGAGCCTTGAAGTCAACGCAGGAGTCCTCGCAGCAGATCACCGACCCGGAGCAGAACTTCGTGTCTGGAAGAGAGAGAGTTTGGCAGAACAAGGCACCATGTGGGGAGGGGAGCGGGGAAACATTTCGTAGCAATTGAGGAGGAAGGTCAGCTGTGCTTAGCCAAGGTTCTCTTGTAACGGTCTAGTGAGGTAGGTTTAGTTTAGTTTGCAAACTCTAGGCTTTCAAACAGCACAGACACATACTTTCCCCATACTATATAGTCCCATCATAAAAGACTTGAATCAGCCCGTAAGCCTTCAACAACCTCATTCCTGCATCCTAAAAGCTACTTACTTTAAGCAAAAGAATACAACGAACATCCTCATCTACACATCTTACCACTGCCAGCAAAAGGTGTCTTTTTAAAAGACATCCCACCAAGGCCACCAGCGGACGTAATTTTTCCCAACTTTTCTCTCATCTGCCAAACTCTTCATGAGTGAGTTAATGCTCAATTCTCAGCATGCCGTCCTTCAGAGGATCACAAATCGTTTTTAAAATATGGTGGGTCCTGAAGGTATTGTTATCTCTATTTTACACAAGGAGAAGCTAGAGACAGCAAGAGGAAAAATTTCAAAAGCTTCTAATGACTGTGAAAGTGAAGTAATTTTCAAAAGAGAATTGTACACTCCAGAGCTGAAGTCAACCTTGCACGTCCTTCAGTCACATCTCAAAATGAAACACGCTCTAAATTTCACTTAAGGCAAAGTCCGCAAAGCCACAGCAGTACCTAAAGAGTATCACAGCAGGAAACGATTTCCAAGTCTGATGCAGAGCTAAATAAGCCATGACTTCTCCCTTCCTCCAAGAAAACAACTGATTAGGTGCCTAAGAGTCCACAGGAACCCACTTTTTCACCAAAAGAAGGTATTTGGGTACCTCAAGTTTTTCTTCCTCCATGCTGAGATCCAACCATTTTGGCCAAGGTGAATCACTTGGCACTTATGCCTGTGAAAGCCCGCTTGGATTGGGAAGTTGTAAGCACGGCTAACGCTCCTCAGTGCGGCTCTGACATCGGTAGGAGGGAGCAGATGTTCTGATTTTCATTTAAAGACATGGCTGGAGGAAGAGGGTGTGGTTGGGGTGGCACAGAAATAGCACCCGCTGCCAGGGCAAGGTGGTTGCAGCCTCTCCCTGTGGAGAGAGGTGCTGGGTTTGGACTCTGCCTCTAGGGCCAGTTTTGATTTTTATCCAGTGATGTTTTAATGCAAAGCATGTAGTAATCAGCCTTGGGAATGCTGCCAGATACCTGCTCCCCACCTCCCTTCAGGGGAGGTCCCAACCGGTAGGCCACAGTCAGGCTTCCACTTGCTTCTCCTCTGCGGCTCTGTGAATCCTTCTCCGCACCATGGCACAACTTCAATAGAAAGGGCTGAGAGGTTGCCTACAGCCTGGGAAGGGACAGGTGGATTTAAATATCCCTTGGGAGAAGGAGGACCCAAACCCAAGTTCCACCACTTCTGAGATGTGTATTATAACCATTAAGTTATTCTATGAAAACCACCACACCAATCATTTGTGTGTTAAGCAGCGAGCGCAAGGCTGTGAGCTGAGGCCTCAGCAACAGGGGCAGGTTTGACTCACCTGGCCGGGTTTGGAGCTTGCAGTCTGGGAGCCGCTCGTGGGACGTGGTGTGAGAGCTGGCATGGGGACATGGGTGGGAAAAGGGCACCCAGGAGCCTAAACAGGTATCAGGACAAGTACTGAGGAGGGAACAAGATCGTGCAAACAAGCCCTCCTGAAATCACCAGAGATACATCAGTTCTCACCATTTGAAGTCCTAACCTATTACTTTAGGGTTAAAATGTCAAACTAAAGTGTCTTTTATCACCACCAAAATGCTTTTATCTTGAATTTTTAAGTGTTTGTTTAAGCTGAGGTTAAAAATAGTCTGGGCTCCTTGGCTGTTAAGCAGATCATAAAGCTCTCTGTAGTCCAATAGGCTACAGAAAGTTTCTTTAGTTTTATTATCTATTGCGTGCCTAGTTAGCTTCCTCCATCTTCCTCGTCCTCAAACTAAAAGAGTTTAGCTGCAAAAATCTAACTAAAGGTGTTCCTTAAAGGAATTTTTAAAGTATCTGTTTGCCAATGTGTTTTTATCACAAACCAACACAATAAAGTAAGTAACAGCTAGCTCTTCGTGTAATTGTTAGAAAAGAGCATGTAACTAAAGAGCAAGTTTATACATGTGTTTTTAAATACTATGAGCCTGATTTTCTTCAAATTTGTTGTTTCTTCCAATTCTTTAAATATACATTTGAAAGAAGTGGAAGGACAAGTGGCACTATTTGAAAGTTGCAAATAAGTCTTTTGAGAAAAGGAGTACATTTTAATCTCACTGAAATACAAATCATAAAAATAGGAGGTATGTGGTAGAAAAGTGGTACTTTTTGACAAAACAGGAGGTATTTAGAGGAGGTAACCCTCTAAATAGGGATAGATGAGTGGGCTGAGTAAATGGAAATATTTGCAATTCATTTTAGACATTTAGCAAGATAATTTTGTAGGTAGATGTGTGCAAGAGCTCCAGAATTTGTTTCAGGCCCATTCGGAAATAAAGTCTGACACAAGATTTTGATTTAGATTTCAGACTCATCTCAGTGACATAGTCATTAGTTTATCCAACGGCATTAAAAGTGAACAGCAAGTACCCTTAAACTTCCTCCCACAAAATTAGAAAATGAGAGCTAAAATTCTGTGTCATTCCATGCTGACGATTTTTAGACAGCATTTCCCACTCACCTTAGCAAGGTGGTAATTTAAAAATCTCTGCCAAGGAATACAACCTCCTCACTGGACCCACCCCCCCAGCTCTGAAGACACCTGCTGGGGGAATTCGATATATCTGTATCTAGAGCATCAGAAATTGTTTGGGAGATTTGTGTCATGAAAAAGTACACAGTTGTACAGAGATTAAATTCCTTGGAGTTCTTTTTTATTCTAAGAAAAAAGAATAGAGGATCCTATGTTTTGATAAGTCTGAGCATAAGGACACAAACACAGCTTACGGTCCTTCCAGCCAAGCACCTGTTGGCTATAGAAGAAATACCATATGGTTGTGTCTCCACTGCCTTGCTACAGCTGCTTTATCAACATTGGAATGGTGTGGCAGGATTACAAAGTTTAATATTGCTTTTGTCAGTTGAAGGCAATGCTGGCCAATCCTGCTTGCATGATCATATTATTTAATTAAATATCCAAAAATTAATTATACCACATGTCAATATACAGTGCAGTCTTACCAGCTCTAAATCAGGGTCAGTTTTATGTTTTTATAACTAGTAACCTCTCTAAGTACGCTCAACTTGAGTGAGTTGTACCCTCCGCCTGGTTGAGAACGATTGCCCACATGTATTTCACAGGATGGATGCACACCTCACAGGGCATATCTAAGCTCAGGCTTTTTTTGCCCACAGAACACCAAGGTGCAGATCAGAGCATGCCTGACACCCATATTGGTTGCTGTACTGTCAGTTTATGTTCTGCATCATAAAGAATGAGAATTCAGACTTCAGAAATACCTACTGCACAGTGCACACAACACCACCTTCCTCTGAATCCCACTAAGAGGGATGCCATTGCCCTCACGGGAGCAGACCAACTGTTATTGCTCTTCCAGCATGGCTGCTATCCAAACCCATAGCTGGTACTGCCACCATCACCCCCTTATTCAGTGGCAAGCAAGCTATCATTGCCCTATATCTTGCTCCTCAAGACTTTTCACCCTTGGCACTGGAGCTCAACATTGATTTAACTCCCCAGAATTTGGCATCATTTGTTTTCTCAGATCCCCCCACTGTCATTTTCCTAAAGCCGCCAAAACAAAGAAGGAAGCATGAAGCAAAAATCACGTAAGAAAATCCTACACTCCTACCTGGCACTATGTAGCTCTCCTACAACACCCACTAGCCTGTACCTTCATGCCAGTCTACATCATCTTCAAACCCTTGAGCCCCAGGTCTTAGGGATATCTTCTTGGCGAGACAGCCATTCACTTCCGCAATACAAGCTTCATCCATGAGACAGTTGCTTCTGTGGTGGCAAAACACAGCCAAAACGTGAAAAAATATCCCCTCTAGTTCACGTTTCTGTCTAGATCAGTCATCAAAGATGCTCCACACAACCTAGAGATTGGGTGTTTGTTGCAGAGCTCAATAGCCCTAAGAAGCATAAGCTCCCAATTAATGCTTAAAAAAGACAGCTTCTAGTCAGATTTAAGTTATGTCCCTAGACAAAGATAGGGTGGTTCATAAGGAGGAGGGTCTGGCCTCTGAAATGAATGCATCAAATTCCAAATTTTATTTGATTGGATCCAAATGGATGCCTTTTCCGGGCCTGTTGCTAACCAAGATGAACCTGCATGCTTCAAACAAGACGAAACACCAGAATTGCTAATGTCTTCTCCATGGACCGGAGCAGTATCTCAACTCCTCTCCTCTGACACATTCCCAGTCTCACAGTCAGAGACTGACCAGAGCCTTCCCAACACCTCCCGTGACTCCCAGAGAACAGGCTCTAGAATGTGTTTATTGTAGTAGTACAGTTGTAAAATGGTTAGGTGGATGACTGAAGGCATCTACTGTTGCTTTGTGATGCATTTCAAGAAGCTTTCAAGCAAGCAAATAACATGCATCTAGCAGTGAAAATGAAGAAACTTTTTTTCTCCTTCATAGATTATATAAAAAAATTTTGCCCCACTTAAAATAATTATATCTGGCTACAAAAAGGTAGTGTTCTTTTTAAGATCGAGTCATCGTTGCACAGACTTAATTTTTATTATGGAAAAAAAGGCAGCTCACTGGTATTGAATTATTTCTCAAATGAAATAAGGTATTCTGTAAGGAAAACTAATATATCAAAAGGAAAGAGCCCATTTAACTATAGCTATATGAGGGATTTTGTCAGCATAGTTATTCTGTAACAGAACTTAACTATGAGCTCCTTTCTCCCAATGATTATCAGATAACCATCTCTCTGAACAGTATGAGCAAAAATTTGCTATGCACCTTCCTTCCTCTAATGAGGACTACGGGAAAACAGCAGAGACATCAGACACTCTACATGCTTACCTCTGCCCATATATCCCACAGATGCCAAAAATCTCAGAAATTTACCTTCCCTGATGTCAAAAGAAATATGAAAAAGGATTTTCACAAATGCAAAAGGAACAGGGAAGGGAAAGTGGGACTGCTTTCCAGGTGGATAGGATAGATAATTCAGATGCGATTAAAAAAAAATAATAATTTTAGAATCTAGCTCAGTTTTCAGGATGAATGACGCTGCTGAATGGAGGGATGGACACAATAGGTGGTATGAACAAGAAGAGGGCAGCTATCCACTGACATGTAAGCAGAGCTGAACAAGCTTAATCCATTCAAATCAGAGACCAGACAATTCTCTGACAGCATTTGAGAAATACATGGAAAAGCTGTATGCCATGGTGCCAGCAGTAGTAAAGGACTGGACCCAGTGACCCCAGGGGTCCTTTCTAAGCCTATGTTTAAGTTTTCTTGGCACAGAAACCCTTCTGTATCTATAATCATTCTTGCAGCTTTCTGTGTACTATTTCTACTTCTGCTGTTCTCAAGACACAGTTATCACACTGTGCAACGCTTGGGCACATTGTGGATTTACACACAGATCTTGGGGTTTTTAATTTTATTTTAAGTTTTCTTTAAAGTCTTTAACATCCTATTTATCTTCTTGAGCACTGCTAAGGATTGAGTTGATATTATTTTCCAAGAGCTATTTAGAATGACACCACGATTTTTTTCCTGAATGGTTACATCTCTGTGGATGCATAGGTATGGTTCTTTTCCCCTTACATATTACTTTGCAGTTGTCTAGATTGGGTGAGAGAATGGAGAAGAATATTCACAGCCAGTTTTAATTTTAACTACCTTGAAAATTTCTTTAGGTAAAGATAGGTAAATTTTGACATCTCTCCTTTTTTTCCAAAGCATTAGCAGATCATTTTACAGTAGAGATACCAATAGAGATTCTTGTAGCCTGGTGACTTTCCTGCAATTGGAAAATGGATGATTCAATTCCTACCCTCTGTTTTATTACCTTTAGCTAATTAGAACTATAACCAGTTCAAAACTACAGGAGTGCTTTCCCCTTTATTTCTTGAGAATTTAGGAGGTTTGATGGCTGTTGGTAAGGGATCTTGAAAGTCCAGCTATACCTAATCAACTGAATCACCTCTACCCAAGGGCTGCTGGGCTTCAAAGTAAACAGATTTGTGACAGCTTTTTTCTACAAAACCCATTTTGACATTTACCCAATATATCATATTTACTCCATGAATTCAAGTCTTCATTTTAGTTTCCATAAATTTGCCCAAGGAAGGCTAGATTTACCAGCGTACATAGCCCTTTAAACATCAATCACATTTGCCACCTTCACTTGCAAGAGCAATTATTTAATTCATATCAAACAAAACCATTAATTCGACAACACCATATGTGGAACTCTTGGGTGGCTACCATGGCTACCACCTATTTTTATCAATAGTATTATAGATTTTATCCAGTTGTTCTAAACCTGTTCTGCTGACACTTCAGTTTAAAAACACTCCCTTAGATGCTTTCAGATACCAAAATGCTCCAGAAGAGAAAGCTCCCTGAGATCCTTTATAATGAACAGCAAAGCAAAGATTTATTTAGCCTTGCTGTAACAGCCCTATGTACTTTCACTGTTCTTATTACCCTGCAATCGCCTACCAAGCCTGCTGATGGACAGGCTTCCTGCTCTTCATGTGTTTGAAGGGGTTTTCTCATTGTTTCTATGAGTTTAGCAAGTTGTTCCTCAAAATTGATTTTACCTGCCTTGTTTAACTTACCTTATTTAACTTGAATGTACGCTCTTTTCTATTTTCTCTGTTCAAACATGACCTCCACTTTCTGAAAGATGTCTTTCTACTTCTGACATCTCTTCCATTGAACAATACCAGCTTTTCAGAGTTCTGCTCAAGCCTTTTGATACAGCAATACACAATTCCTTGAGCTCATATTATAGTGTCTTCTCACCAGCTGCATGATCTCTGCAAGTATCTTACTCTTTTAGCTCTTCCTTTGAACCACAAAATTGTAAGAATGATTGTTATATTTATGTATTCCACCTCTTAGAGATTTTTTTGTTTGCACAGGGACAAGAAAACTGAGTTTGTCCTGGTCATTGCACATTGCTCTGGGTTAAAACCAGTGTTGTCTTTTTCCTCTTACATTAAGTAGTTTCACATCCATACATTGCTTTCCCTGTTGTCTCTCCCATCAGGGTTTTTCTCCTTCTTTTCTGATCCTATGTTTAGTGTCACTGGTATTTCTCCCTTTCCTTCTGCAGAGAAAGGCCCTTTCTTCCCTTGTACTTCACGGAATACTCTCTTGACAACAAGCACCTCAAACAAATACAGGTCTCTCCTCCAAATGAAATTAGCTCCATTTGCCAAGACAAGATTTTCTCAGCCAGCACTTTGATAAGGAGAATTTTCCAGACAGTTTCAGGACCATGTTTCAGCCATCACTGTGCAATAATACTAATTACGAACACAGGCGACACCAGTATCAACACTGCCACCTCCACATCTCTCTGAGATAAGAAATGTATTCCTCTAGCCTTATTCTTTCTTTGTTTCCCACAAAAGCACTGAAGTTCCCTAGAAGGGCAGTTTATTCACACCTCCAGGATAGCTTGGACAACAAGTCTAAGAAGATTAGCTTCTGTAATGTTTTCTAAAAACCACTGTAAGGAGTATCACTGACACAGATGACTGATTTTCATCCAGGAGATTCTAGCATTGTTCCACTATCTCATGCATTTATTAGGATTTCTTTTCCTTCTGGAGCCTCAAGGGAAACGTCATAATCAGCACACCTGGTATGTGTGGTATAAATAATTAAGGGGATGCCCTCTCTACCAATCTATGCAGAAAGGCTGTTCTGTGTAAGAAATGGCCTGGATCATAGGCTTCTTAGAAGAAAGAATTAGGGTTATAAGATCCTCTCCATTTTCAGACTCAAAAACCACTCATGAACGTTTACTGAACCAGACGGAGTCAAGGTTCTACCTGATCTATAGAGGAACCTACTCAACCAGTATGTTTATGAGTTATTTCAACATTATTTTTTCTATGCTGTCAGCATAGGTGGTACTTTATCACCATTTTTCTGTCCCAGAATATAATTTATTGCTTTCCTTAACAAAAAGATCATAACACCAATTTAGCTTACAATCACATCAAGAAAAATACTTTCTGTGACAAATTTGGCAATAAGCCAGCACTATCTAAACTAGTTTGATGACAAAAACACTTAGGGCAAACCATGTTAAAGAGGACACAGATCATGAGAAGCCCTCCATACTTAGCTTTATCTGTTCAACAATTTGCAAGGGCATATAGTTGTTACAGCCCAAGCTCCGGTCGTCTTTGGAGGTTTTCCTCCCAGACACTAAGAGCACTAAAGCCCTCACAAATTGGACATTATAAGAAGAAGGAAATATATTATTATTGCAAATGGATAAAAGAGTCAACACCTCCCTTGCATTGCAGGACACGCAAATTCATGTCTGATGGCTCACACTAACATGTTGGTAGCATCTGCACAACTTCGACCTGAAAGAGTTATTTTGGGGTTATTTTTTTTCTGAGGGCAAAGTCCCTTAGTAGCTGGACAAAGACTGTATATCTACAAACTTGCACTTACGTGCTTTGTGTCTTTCTCTGCTTTACCAATAGAACTCTTTGTTCTGAATTCTTCCTTCTACTGCCTCTGATTAATTCCTTGCTTTATGCTGTATTTAATATTTACACTACAGCTCCCTCACTTGAAATTTTTTTTCTTTCCCCAAACCCAAACTCAAGTTTTACTTTAAAGCTTCTACAAAAGTTTTATCATATGAGTGTGCTTCACTTTATGCTGCCATCTGTAACTAAAGTACAGCACAGTAAATGGCATATTTGTGATTTGGAATCCAGTTTTGCAGATAAAAGAGGTTAAGCAGTTCATTTAAATATACTTCTTTGATATGTAACTGAAATAGATTGAAACACTGAGATTTGCTCACCATCATTACTCCTATTTTCCAACACATTAATTGGATATGGGCAGTCAACTCTAGAAAATCAGCTTCTCATCAAGGGCTGTGTTCCAAATTCTGATTATTTTTACAGCTAAAAACTGCTAATGAATAGTTTATAATCACAAGACTAAATCTGACATGAACAAAACCAGACATATATACAAAATTGTGTAAACATACTCCTACTCTTTCAACTTGCACAGTTACCTTAGGTCCATCTGAGTGCTTATGTGATTTTCTAAAGCAATCAGATTTAAAAGATCTATGAGTAATTAAATCTATTGCTATTGGTGTGAGCAGGCCATATTTAAATTCCAATTTTTCAATGGGTTATAAACCAAGATGTATTCATTACCAGAATTTCTCCTTTTCTAAAAGCTTATGTGTTCTTCTAAAGCAATCAGATTTGAAAGATCTATGACTAATTAAATCAAATTCCAATTTTTCAATGGGTTATAAACCAAGGTGTATTCATTACCAGAATTTCTCCTTTTCTAAAAGCCTGACACTGCAATTGGATCTGAATGGGCACCTCCTTACACCTATATGTTCCTTTAAGGGGACTCTACTCAGGTGCATGGGTCCTCTAGAACCAGAGTCTTCAGTCGTAGCATGATAAAGCACTGCAGGATTATAGCAGTTTTCCTAAGACAAATAAAAAAAGACTCATCTTTATCTTCTAAGTTTGTTTGTATTGGTAACATCAAGACCGTACCCCACAACTTAGAAAAAGAGAAGCAGGAAGCGGTTATCAAGGTAGAGGAATCTGGACATCCTACGATAAAATTCAGTATTTGGTTTCAGTGCTGTCCTCTTCCTATCCTACCCAGAGCAGTAGGATGCATGGGATCTGATTAATTAAAGTAATTTCAGAACCCTCAGCAAAAAGTGGGTTTCAGTTTAGAAGTGGTAAGAGGAGGACTCTGGGCACGTCTGGAGTGAAAAGTCCACTAGTAAAGCCTCACAAGCTGGGCAACATTTTTCCCCTCTTTGAGAAGTAAATGTGTGATTTGACAGCCTGCACAGAACAGATTTACTTCCATGGGATGAGCACTTGAGAACTTAAGGTATTCTGTGAAACTGGTAAGACTTACCTTTCTCTACCTGCATGCTTCATTCTGCTCTAGTGGAAACTCGCACAACCACACACCCTGCTCCGCTGAATCAATCTACACAGTCACAGCTGTTTGAGCCCACTAATACTACATATGTCACAAGTACTCCCAAGCTGTAGGGACTAAGGGGTTAATCCAACTCGCAGGCATACATTAAACCATGCTAAGAGCATTCCACAGAAATACCATCCTGAGCTAGCAGCCTAGAAGGAATAGCTAACCTGACACATGCTCTGTCCGGGCAACAGACAAATACACTTGCTTTTTAAACTCAGCATCAATAGGGTACTTTGCAGGGCACTCACAAACCCTTAGAAACCCATGGGCTTAGAAAATCAGCCGTTGGTATAGACAGCTGCATTAAAAAAAAAAAAAAACACAACCTGGAAAGCAGTTTATGCAGCATTAGCTGTGAGAGTTGTACTTTGCTTTAAGCAGACTCATTTCGAGATCGTACCACCTGTTTAAAAGGCAAAGTATTTCCTCATTCATTTTAAAAGCTGCAGCTCTGCCTCCCTCCACCTTTTTGCATAAAGATGCCGTATAGACACACACTTACAGGAGAATAAAGAACCCACAGTTGTAAGTATCCCAGATATTGATCTCTATCTGGCTATATAAACCAGCAGTTTTAGCAGTCTCTCAGGAGTTTGCTGTAAAAGCAATTGGAACTGCAATTAACAACAGCACATCTTAGGATAAAAAACTAACTAGAAGCTAATTAGGAGGGCAAACACTGAAGCTTGTTAGCTGAGATGCTAATGAGAATTACACTTGAGTGGCAGCAGACTAGCTATTCAGAGTTAATTAGAAACCTCAGCTGATAGTATATTGCTCTTAAGAGCTTTCAAAACAAACAACTGGAAAAACTGTCCTGCAGCTAAGGATCCAGTGTGCCATGTTGAGTAACTCGTGGGCACAGGGAACAGCCAGAAAATCACACTCAGGCATCAGGGTAATTTAACAGCATGTGAAAAAGGTAGAGAGGAGGTTTTTAGGATGTGCATGCCCTCCTGGATTTTCTGCAACAGATCTGTCCATTGCTGGCAAACCTGCTGCTGCATTACACACGGCCATTTACGCTGCCCAGCAAAAACAGCATCCACTTTGCACAACAGAGTGAGCTGGAAGGCGGGCTGCACGCCCCAAGCATCCACACCAGTCTTGTGCAGAAGTGGGACAAGGACCTGGACGGGTTCAACAGCCCCTGACAGCCTTCCTATCCCACCCACCAGCTTCTTCCATCCCAGTTCTCAGCCGGGGAAAGCTGCTGGTGTCAGCTGTACCAGGGCAAAGCAGCAGCTGGGTGCAAGTTGCTCTTACCAGGCTTCTGCCTTCCCGGAGCACGGGAGGGTTTTACACTCTCCCCTTCTTTGTGCAGCGAGGAGGCAAAGAGTAAATTGAGGCCCTTCGAGGGGAAAAATCTGTTAAACATAACATCGCCGCAATGGGGATCGTGAAGTGTGGCCTTACCTGGGCTGAGTTGCATGGCTGATTCCTGCTCTGAGCAGAGCCAGGGAAGCAAAGCAGAGGGGCTGCCTGTTTAAATGTTTCCTCTGTGCCTGATTGGAAGCGCAAGAGCCAGTCAGGGGCAGGGGAGAGGCTGCTAAACTCAAAGTAGGTTGCTTGTTTCAGGAAAAGATTGGATACTGGAGAACCTGCAGACTGGTTCGCAGCACGTTTGAACACATGAAAACGTTTGGGTGTCAGAGGGGAGAGAAATGCTCCAGAAGAATCAAGAGGATTTTCAGTTTCACCGGGCCCTGTTTGCATTAAAACTTGCAGCGATCTAAGCAAAACCTGGGTTTAATTCTATTTATTGAAACCAATTGCAAACCCATGTGGATACTCTTAAACAGATTCAGCTTTCCAAAAGAAAAACCAATGCAATGCAGATTTCAATTAAAGCAGACAGAAGAGCACCCACAAATGGTTTTACATCAGTGTAATTAAATAGATTTCAAAGTTTAACTTTAGCTAAACAAATGTGACTTTTAACACAGATGCGACCTAGCAGCCACTGGCTGATGGCGTGTGAGGGGATGGGGAACTTTGCATACTGAAACCTCGCTGCAAGAGTCCTGGGAGTGAAAATGTGTAAATATGCCCATCACACAAGCTTGTCAGTATGTGCAGTAGAAAGCATGTGAAAGTACAAAGAATTAAGAGGAGACACTAACACTGGCAACTATAATCCATAAATCTGTCTGTTTCTTAAAGCAAAAAATTTCCTGGTGCAGAAGCAGTATTCTGAAGAGACAAATTTACTTCACTAAAGCTTTGAGAACCATCGTTTTCACCTGATGTTTTTGAAGCAAGAGCCCCGGATTGTGGTTATTCAGGTTTAACAGGACTCAGAAATGCTGACTGAAGCTAGAGGCAAAATTCCCCGAACACCAAAGTGATGTAGCTCTGGGCTTGACCACGCTGCAGCTCACTGGAGAATCATCCCAGCCACAAGCCATACGCCTCAGCTCAGCAGACAGTGGTCCACGGGTGACCAGGACATGATCATGGGTTTAACAAAACCATTTCGCAAATCCAAACTCACCTGTGCTGGTGCCTGCGATCCCTGAACTGGCTGGAAGGACCAGCTGAGGGTGCCCATCGCTCAGCGGCTTGCACAGCCGCCCTGTGCTCAGTGCAAAGTGTAACGAGCTGCTTAGCAACTCAAACCAGGCTAAATAAAAGAAACAGAAAATATTTAAATGCCAATAACTTGTGTTAATGCTGCAGGGGAGATTTACTAGTGGGGAACTAAGGGTATAGATAGCGATACCTCTCAGATAGTCCTAGCGAACTGCTCTCAAGCAGGTCCTAGACACAATCTGGCCAGCATAGCACAAAAATGAAAGGCAGCTGCCTTCCTCTCCTTCTCAGGGCTTATTCTCTCCACCCCCACATTGCTCAGTACTTCTGATATCTTCCTCATATCAAAGACTTTCATGGAAGCAACGTTCCCAGAGCTGCAGCCTCAAGTGGAAGCAAACCAGGGCAAGTCCCTGAGTGTTTCCAGAGTTTGTATTGCTGAGAGCAAGCAGGTACTACCATAGGCCCAGGTGGGCAGAGCTCGGATTTGGCCATAGACACATTTGTGTCTGACTGTCCCAGTGCCTAGAGTGGAAGGCTGTGGGACGCTGGTATCAGACACCGCATCGTCTGCAGGATATGGTATCTCCAAGGAGTCCTGGACAGTAATTCCAGTGCTTGAGTTGACAATGAACCTGCATGTACCTGTACTTAAAAATTCAGTTTAGCTAAGACTGAGCCTTTCTCAGAGTTAGCAGGGCATGTTGTTGTTTTCTCTGCTTGAGCATACTGAAGCTTAGCTTGCTTAGCACCAGTGATAGTGCCTTCACTGACAGCAGAGGACCACAGCAGTGCCTGCCCTTTCAGTGCTGCAACCGGGCAAATGTACCCTGACCCCAAAGCCTTGTCAGCCTGGGCACAGTCAGCCCTAAAGCCAGGATCAGAAGGCACCTGCCTGTGCTGCTATGAGCTGCGTTCACCCGTCTCAAGTGCCACTCGTGCCTTCCTATGTACCGCTGCATATTGGCTCATTGTACGCAGAGTCTACAAGGGAATGCAAGGGTCATCCATTTCTCTGAAACGAAAGCTACCTGAAAATGCTCGCTAAACTTGGCTTTCACCAGATTACCTTTGGCCTTTGGTTTCTGCACTTTCCTCAAACTCTTCTTCAGTTTTTCAAGCTCTTTATCAGGGACCAATACCTTGTGCCCAATACCTGGCAGTTGGCCACGGCACAAGTTAAGCTAGACAAGTAATTCTCAAAATAGCTCCGTGTGCCAGTTTCCCTATCCCTCCTGGCTCCCAGACAAGCATTTTGGGCATCGTGGTGACCACCTTTAATGAGCTGTGCTGCCACCTCACTGTATTGTATTTATTTTGGAAAAAAAAAAAAGATGTTGGACTATCATTGGCTCATCCCAATGCATATATAGGCATGAGCCAATAGTAGTATACATATAGAGATGCCTATAGTAATAGTCTAATGGTAGTGAGACTTTTTAATGTATATATTATCAGAAACTTCTGGCTTGGAAGCACAGATCGAAGTGCCGTATTTGCCCCGCCGTGCTCAGGACATACTCCCTTGGCTCTGAGCACTTCACTTCCCAGAGCGAGAAGTCTTTTGACCATGTCTTTCAGCCTCTCGGGAAACTATAGCAAAACTAGGTTCTCCAAATACTTTTTGCTGCCCTGCTGAGCAATCTCCTTGCTCCTCAGGCATCCCCAAATGCAGCAATCATTTTGCTCCCATCAATTCAGGAGGGCAACAGTCTTTTTTAACATCTTAGCAAGCACATGCTCCAAACTGTAACATTCCCCATTTGTTACCTGTGCTTGGTTCCCATCTTCCTTCTGCAGGGATAAACGTACAACTCTAATCCTGGATTTCATCTATTTACCTTCTCCTGACTGTGAATCTCTCTCAGTATTGCTAGCTTCACACTGGTTTGTACACAGCATCCAACTCTGTAAGGGCCCAATTTTCCTTTCAGGCTGATGATCTCCCGCTGCAGCGGCATCGGTTTCCCCTGCAAAGGAGTCCCCCGTGCCCACCCTCCTCCCCCAGCCCACTCTGCACACCTGCAGCAAAATGACACTATCTGTTGCAGATTTTACCTCTTTTTCTCCTCCCAAAACTAGGCTGCTGCTTAGCTTGCATTGCAGCTTCCCCAGGAATCAGCATTTTAGCTCTGCAGGACATACTACCCCAGGTGTCTGTCTTGTAATGGTTTTCATTTTTTATCATGCCGAGAGCACTGCCTGCTGTCTTTTAAGTTTTCATATGCATCAGGAAATTTCCTTTGCTTGGCAAATATTCATGGGTTTATCAAGGATTATCTCTGGGTTTTCTAATACTGGGGGTTCTAGTAATTCCTCTGAAATTAGTTTCCCCCACCCCAATTCACAGTCTGATCTCTCACAGTTGACATAATGCCCCAAAATTGCAACACTGCACCTTTAATCTTAGATCACTCACCAGTCCTCTTTTTCTTCAGGGAAGAAAAGAGGAAAAAAAAGTAGTATCAGGAGCAGAAGTCTCTTCTTTGTGAAAGCCTTTGGCCTTGGGTCAAGAAGGCTTTTCACAGGAAAGCCCTGCGGTTCCCTGGAGAACTTGCATAAAACCCCATTCTCTGCTGCTACCTTCACCTCTGTGCCCTTCAAAGGCAGTGGCTGTATCTCAGTTTTCCTGTGCTGCTTCCTTCCCTCCACATTTATTTTTTGGTAACCAAGTACAGCTATCGCATCCTGTGGGAGATGACTAAAGGAACTTTCAGCCTAAAGGAACTAGTGAGTCCATGATGCTATCTTCCCTGCTCTATGAATTGCTTGGATTTGTTTTGTTTGGATATGTACTACTAAAACAATTTATCCACAGGTTAATATGGGTAGGTTTCTGCTTTCACTTGCGTTAAGTAGTCTTGTGTTTTCTGCGTGACCCGTAATCCCAGCATGCTTGATTTCCAAAACACCCTGTATGCCATTTACTTTATCCTTGCCATACTACAATCACAGTCATTCTATTTTCATGTGGCTTGGCTTGCTGCACATTTCTCTTCTCTCACATGAGGTTGAGGAAGTCTCGGTAGCCCCACATGCTCATCACTGCATCCCTGCCAACTGCTGTTTGCACGAGCAGTGCCGCTTTCCCTGAGCATGCAGTGCTGCTCTGCACTTCGCAAATCATTTTTGCCGCTTCGCACTAGTCATACCTGCAAAATCTCATTCTCCAAGTCACCACTTGTGTCTTGACACAGTGTTTTCCATCTCCCTGCATTTCTCGTCTGCTGACTGTTCTCATTGCATTTTATCTTTTCCTCTGCATCTTTGCATCTTGCCTTTGCACAAACTGAGGTGCACTTTTCAAAGTGCTTTTCATTATGTCTCTGAGCAAGCTCATAAATTTTCTTTGCTTACATACTTCCCTTCCAGAAGTTTTACATATGTCCTGCAGGCTGTGGGAGATGGACAGAAGCATCTATGCATTGTATTCTGGGCAGAAGAAAGTTTACTGTGCCCATACCCCACCAAAAGAGCAAACTGCAGTAGTACAATGCTGGGGCAGAGGTAACACACCCTGCTCCACACTGAGACTTCTTACCCTGGGCTTGATCCTACAAGAATGGCAGCACTTGCAGTGATCACTGGGCTCACACTTGCCCAGGTTATGCTTCTACAAACACTGCCAGCAAGGATCACAGATGCTAGTGAGCTAACAACAAGTTCAAGTACCCTCCAGCATTTTTGCTCAAGTTTTTATTCCCGTTAACCACTGCTGAGTTCATCTTTGAAGATTTGTGAATGTCAGCCATCTTGCACAGCTTCGCCATATAACTGTTATTTTTCCTGATTCTTAGTAACACTTATCAATACTTTTCCTTTCACACCTCATTAGAGGATTTTTGTTTTCCCTCATTTTTCAGAAATATGATTTTACCTTAACTTGGCAAGTCTGTTCCTGTTCCATCCTAATCCTGCTAGAGAATGTGCGCTGCTCATTATCCTTAATAACACATCTACTCTTTTTTTTTTTGCTTTTCCTTTTTCTGCATGTCTGGCAGTTTTGTAACTTTCCTCCTGTGAGCTGAATAAAGCTCAGTTTCTGCACCCGTTTCTTTTACTACAAGTTCAGCAGATGCAGAAAGCCTTGGAGCCCTCACCATGCCCTCCATTCACAAAGCAATTCTTAATTTCTGGTTGCATCCACTTGCCACAACCAGCTCACATCTGCCACCGGGTGCAAGCACAAGAAGGTACCTGCTGCAGAACAACTCCTTGGTTTTATTCCTTTGACTCTCCTCAACTGCAATCCTGAAAGGAGACTTCTCCCTCTCCAGTATATAATCCTGTTGCGGCACTCCCTGTCAGAGTATTGTCATAAAAACGTCTACCTTTGACCTGCAAGATACCACAGTTGCAAAAAACCCCAGTGAAGTATGTACTTGGGTAACCCCCAGAATGAAAAGCTCTGTACGCATTTAATAACAAAATACCTATTTCACATTTACACCTAGATGAAAGGACAGATAACAGCAACTGGTAACAGCTCAGATATTGCTGCTTCAGCCCGCTAAGACTGTGTTTTTTCCCTACTATTCTAAACATAAGTCTGTGTTTCAAATGAAAACACTTTTCATAAGGAGTTTTATAATAATTGGGAAAGCTTTCATGTCCCATCTGAAAGGGCTCCTTGAAACAGATTAAAAAAGAAAAACATCAAGGAAGACATTAGGACTATACCTCGCTCTTTCATCAGTATATATAGTTCATAACACACATCAGGTGCCCCAGGAACTGCTGTTCAAGGTTAAAGCAAGGTCCTTATGAAAGGGACAATTACTCTCTAGTGAGAGATAAGGAGAAGAAAGTCAAAGCTAAACCATGCAAGAGGAAAGGCAGGAGTGCTCAAAGTTAAGTGAAAAAGCTACAAAAGCCTTTACCTCAGGAAGAGATCGCTTCAGAACCTAGCTGTGAATTCAGGTTTTTATCTGCCACCAATAGTCCCCCGACAGCCTCTCCCTCCCCATGCCTGAAAGGCAGCGGCTGCGCCGGATTGAACAAGCCCCAGCGTGGAGCCAACCTCTCCTCAGATGGGAAGGCCAGGTGGCTGGTGGACCCACACCGTGGGTAGCAGGAGGACACACAGCTCACAGCTTTACCGAGGGGGCCATGCTTGGACTGTGCTGGGTTTCATTTTCAAGGTACTATTAAAAAACCCCATGTTTACAGCATCCTTGTTAGGTACTAAAGGCATAATAAAAGCACATTTTCGAAAGGCAAGTGAAAACCAGAGCTCATGTCCAGTATAGCATCAAATTTGGTGGAGAAGGGATGACTCTGCAAAATTATTCAAACATCATCTTATTCAGAGTTGACGTAAAAATGTATTTGAAGGCTCATGATAACATTAATTAATTAGTTTACTTATACATACCCTGATTTTCATTGCAGGTGGTGTCTCGAATCTTTTTACAGATCCAAAGCTCTCACATGATGGAAGACCAGAGGAAAGGATGATTGTGACCAGAGGAAAAAGATGTCTCATCGTATTGTCCAGGAGCTCTAGGTCAGCACACACGTGAATTCTTATGATGCCTTCTGGATCCTTGATAGCTTTTGGTCATGGGACAAACAGCAAAACTTTCAGCTTAGGCATGAATCTAGGTGTAGCTATAATAATTTCATATATTTTCCTTTATGCAAGTTCCAAAAAAAGTCTTACACCAGAACATTCTCCTGAAAAAAATAAGTAAGTTCCCTTTCAGTAATGCTGTAGCCTTGTGTTGTTGTTTGTGCATAACAAAATGAGCTCACAGATCTCGATATGCCAGCAAACATTCCCTCCTAGAAGCCTCTCACAGCAGTTTAGCATTTATGTTTTTCAAAAAAATAAGCTAGATCAGCAAAAAAAAAGTTTTACATCTACAGAGAAGTGTTCTAGTAGGCACAGCTATGTGTTGATTAGACAGGCGATTCTCCCACCCTCTCCTCTTCCAGCTGACAAAGCTGAACTGGCCAAATTTAAATTCAGCTCCGCGTTTTTGAGTGATGTATATGGACAACATTTAGCATGAAGGGGCCTGGGGCTTCCTGACACCACCACTACATGACTGCCTCTATCACTGGCCAACATACACTCACTGCAGAGGTGGAAATACACAAGTCAAAAAGCAAAACTCTAGGGAAATGAGATTATTTCCATTTTGAAACAAAATAGAACAAAGAATTGGAAGGGGCTTCCTAGATATCCAAACTTTCACTCTTAGTCGAGCACAAAGGAGCCAGATGTTACTGTGTCAGGGAAAAAGAAAAAAAAGTTCAAGACCAGTGTCCCGTCTCTAACAAAGGCTGAGAGTGGTCACCTGGAGATGTGTACAAGAGCAGAACAAGCACATAGGAGCATTTCCCAAAGCATTCTCTCAGCCTTCAACTGTTCACAGCTCAGGAGCTTCCCAAGGCAGATGTGCTTCCTGGGTATTTAATAATCCTCAGTACTGCACTCTCTGATCTTGTCCAGTCTCCTTTTGAAGCCATCTAAACCTTTAGCATCCAAACAGCCACAATTTTGGCAAGTTCTTCAGCTTAACTACTTGCTAAGTCAAAAAACATCTCCTTTTGCTTGCTTTCAGCATCATTCCCCCTAACTTCATATCATACTTCCTTCAGATTCATAAACATTGTTTTAGATGCCCGTTGCAGCCATCCTGCCTGAGCATGCAGGGGCAGGCTTCGGAAAGCCAGCTCCCACCTGAGTTGAAGCTGGTGAGGGACATGAAGGACAAGAAGGACTTCTAGAAGTATACTGGCAGCAAAAGGCAGACAAGGGAAAATGCGGGCTCACTGTTGAATAGGGTGAGGGACCTGGTGACAAAGGACAATGAAACAGCTGTGGTATTCTATGCCTTCACCACCTTGGCTGTCACTGGTAAAACTTGCTTCCAGGAATCCTGGTCCCACCCATGGGAAAGGCTAGAGCAATGAATGCTCACCTTCTATGGAAGAGGATCAAATTGGTGAACATTTAAACAAAATGGACATACATAAGTCCACAGGATGCGATGGGATGCATTCACGGGTGCTGAGGGAACTGGCTGACCTCATTGAGAGGCTGTGGCAATCAGAGGAGGTTCCTGAGGACTGGTAGCGAGCATCGCTTCTGTCTTCAAGAAGGAGGATGCGGGGAACTACAGGCTTAGCCATACCTTGATCCCTAGGAAGGTGATAGAGCAAGTAATTCTGGAAACCCTTTCCAAGCATACTAAGGACAAGAAGGTGATTGGCAGTAATCAGTATGGATTTAGGAAAGGGTAATCCTACTTGACCGAGCTGAGAGCTTCTGTTGATGAAATGACTAGGTCAGTGGATGAAGGGAGGGAAGTGCAACTTGTTTATCTTGAATTTAGCAAGGCTTGAGACACTGTCCCCCACAACAGCCTCACAGACAAACTGATCAAGTAAGTGGACAGTGATGAGGTGCAGTGGAAACTGGCTAAACTGTTGGGCTCCAAGAGTTGTGATCAGCAGCATGAAGTGGATCGCAGCTGCTCAAAGAATAACCCAGGAGTTAATACTGTGCCCAGTGTTGCTCAACATCTTCATTAATGACCTGGATGATGGGGCAGAGCACACTTTAGCAAGTTTGCAGAGAATACAAAACTGGGAAGGGTGGCTGATGCACCGGATGGGTGTGCTGCCATCAGGCGGGACCTCAACAGTCTGGAGAAACAGGTCAACAGGTACCTCCTGAAGTTCAACAAATGGAACTTGTGCACCCGAGGAGGAGTAATCCCATGCACTGGTACATGCTGGGGATGACTGGCTGGAAAGCAGTTTTCCAGAAAAAGTCCTGGGGGAGCTGGTGAACAAATGAAACATGAGCCAACAACCTGCTCTAACTGACCTGCATGCTGCAAGGGAAGAGCAAAGAGACAGCACTGCATGGATAAAGCAATTCTCAGGGCTGTATTCAGCCCCAGTATGACTGTACGTACAGAGGGCTGAGATATAAAAGCTCAAGGATTGGTCAAGACCCAATCATACCACAGAAATAAGAAACTACCCCTTTCCCAAAAAGCATTTTGGGCAGGAGCCATCTTTATCCTACCAAAACCCTTTTCCTAATGATTTCCCTGACAGCAGGACTGCCAAGCACCACCCAACATTTAAATATTTAGGAATAAGCTGTGCAATACCAAGTTTTTACAACTGATCTCTGGTCAAGCTTTTTTAAAAAACATTATATCAAGAGGTCAGTTTACAAAACCAGAAACAACCAGTGTCTGGTAAATCTTAATATAGCATATGTTGAACTCTGGTACATCACAACTCTGTAACTTAAAAATAACGTATTTTCAGAGAAGTAACTTTCTGGAATGTGATCGAGAAACAAAATAATGCAAGAATATTACCTGTGAAAATTCAAAACATCAGGTTGTCACTAGAAAAAAATGCAGCAATATGAGGAGGTGCAACTGTAAGTAGAAAAAGCAGAAAATTTTTTACTTTTTTGATTGTCAGGAGAGAAAAAAACCCCACATTTGCTTTCCTCAGCCAGATGAAAGGCACCAGTATATAAAGAAGAAAGATAGTTCTGGCTGACTTTGGAGTAGTAATTTACAGGGAAAACAGCAGTTCAAAGAACAAATAAAATATTTATTCTTTTTATAATCGAATATAGAGGAACACTCAAGTTAAAGTCTAATTATAAGGGTAAAAAACACTCCTAAGAAGCAGTTTCAAGTTCTGCAACCTTCTTTCATCTTGCCATCACAGCTTGCTAAAAATGCATTTCCTTCCCTTGCTGCTCTGTTAACACCCATGGAGCTAGAGAAAATTAAATGCAAAAGCTGGAAGCAAACTGGAAAAACGCTCTCGAACCTTTAACAACAGGCAGGAAACATTTTCAGGCATAATGTGGTGAAGTGGACACAGCCACTGAAGATGAAGAATAAGAAGATGAAGCAGAAGATGAAGCTTCCTATAATTCCTTTGTCCCTCGCCTGTACCTTGCAGCCATGTTATATGCAGCCATTTCCTGCCCTCTCTTCAGCAAGAAGGCTCTCAGCCCCCTTCTCAGAAGGTGTCAGCCTGGCTCTGTCCTACAACGTCCTTGAAAGCGTCACAGGTGCCTCTCTGTCCTTGGGCGCACTGTAGCTGTTTGGTCTCAAGCGAGAAGGTATCATCTTTAAGGTCCACAAACTGCCTTGACCATGTATCTCCATGTGAAGGATGCAGAAAGAAAACATGATACACAACAGACAGCACCCAATTGCTTGGGGTTGGGATTATTTTTTTATTTTTTTTAAAATAAGCTTTGATACTTTTCCCTGTCCATAACTGGCCATCAGCAGACAAAATGGTTCTTTACTCATATATAGCACACACTGGGCTGCTGCACAGAATCCAACTGTTGCTTCCTGCATCATGTCCTGGAGCTTTGGAGCAGAAAAGTACAAAAAAAAAAAAAAATGTCAGACAGCCCTCATAACTACCTCTTTCTGGGTCCTGCTAAAATGTCAACCCTTAATCAGTTTCTTTTGAATGAATGCCCACCTTTTGTGACAGACTTTGAAACTCTCTTCAAAATAAGTCATTTAGGGGTAAATTCTTGTTTATGGCATCCAGCTTCCAAAGTTATTCTGTCTACATGAGATTTTATAGCCAGTAAAGCAGGGCTGAGTCCACGTGAAATAATAAATTCGCTCTCCTGTTCTGAGGTTTTTTGCATGTAATCAAGCTACAGAGAACAATGCAGTTTAATCATCATTACTTTGGGACTGGCATTTATGTTTCATCTACAGTGAAAGCAGTCAAACTGAGACCAAAAGCAGTGTATACAAAGGAGAGGCAGACCTCACTAAGAAGTTAATAATTAATAACTACTTCAATGATTTTTTAACCCATCAGCAAAAATGCAAAAGACCTTTAAGCACTATAAATCTCACAGCAACAAATTGAGTTCCTCATACTTTCACCAGGACATATGGTCTAACAATCTTTTCAATTGCAACATGGTAACTCAACATGACTTCTTACAATACTTGATCATCACCACCAGATTCATCATTAATTTCAAAGGTGTAATATGCAGATTGGATTTTTATGGATATGAGAAACATAGATTTGCTTAATCTCGTCACCTGAGACAACTCAACTTGAATCAGACCAAGTTTGCTGTATTTTCACCATCCAGGAATACTCTCAAAGCCCACAGTATGCCAGTGGCAGAATCAGAAAATAACCTGTCAGCATAATATAAGCCTCTATTTTACCATTGATAACGTAACTTTTCTGAAGCAGCAGTTTCCTTTCACTTTTAACTGTTAGCGCTGCCTGGAGGTTTCCCAGCTGCCAGATCATGTTTCTCACATTTTTTAATGTTATCAAACTGCAGTGGAAACAGGTATTTTCCACAAGCTCACATTTAAGTAACTCTGCAGTATATAAATATGTTGCTTAAGTGAGCATAGGTAGGATGACAAAAGCAGTAAAGAAGCAAAAGTACGGATAGAAATGTCATTTGTGAAAGCATTTGATTTTAGTACTGATGAAGATAAACATTTGAGCAATCTTCGTAGATTATTACATTAAGTATTAAAAAGTTGCAGATTCATTCAGATCCCTTCTTAAGATTCACTTCTTCAGGACCCCCAATTCGTTCATAAACTCCAGGTACTTTGGATCACTCAGTCTTATCTTCTGTTACTTAGTCACGTACCAATCTATTGATGACATACAACTTTTATTTGAAAGCATTAGGTGGGGGAAAAATTTATTCTAAGGGTCAGGGCAGAGGAAAGAAAGGCAGGAGGAGAAGGAATGAGCTTAAGTCACATTGCAAGAGATGTAAGGATCAGATGCCCCGAAAGTACTTAAAAATACCTACCAGCTCTCCAGTACCCAGTGTTTGTTGAAAACAGTGTTAGTTCGAAGCAGTTATGAAGGCAAAGAAAAATGAGTATGAACAAAGTATGATTAAAAGAATATCTGCACAAACTTGCCTGAAACAAAAGTTAAAAGATGAATTGTGTTATTTTCATAGATGTTGAATCAAATGCCAAAGATGGTATTTGAAATGTCAACATTAACAAGACATACCAAGAAAAGAAGTTAGCAAGCTTTACACTTGCATTTCCATTGGATGACAAGACAGATACTTCAGTCCTAGAGCCATTTAATAGCATGACAGGGTTGAAAACACACTTAGTGCCTCTTCCTCAAGGGGAGAATGGAGTAGAAAAGTAGTATTTAAGATTGTCATTTGGGGAAGTTATTTCAAGTTTGGGGAACGTAGACTTGAAGTTTTACAGTACAGGTAATTCAAGATGAGCTAGATTAGCAAAAATATACTATTTAAAAGGTCTGACTTAACCTGGCTCACAGCTCTGCAGGCATCTGGGGCATGGTCAAATCCAACTCTCAGGGATGCATTGCATTTTGCTTGGAGCCCAAACACTGCAGCCTGGCTGAAAGAACTCCAAAATGTAAATAATGAGGTAAAACAATCAAGTTGCACTTGATCAAAATCTACCCATGACAGCTGCAGTTTGAAGGATATGAAAACAGCACCTGGGGTGAGGATTACTCTGCCATACTTGGATGTATATACCATGGGAAAAAAAAGAAACACAATGAAGGCAGACTCATGGCTGCAATAGAAGAGCAGGAGGTTTGGCTCAGAAGACATCATTCTATACACTGTATAAACTCTTTCACGTTCCTACTTCCCGCTTTTTAACAAACCGACAAGTTACAAATCTTTTCATCTCTTCAAACAGTTATGCAAAACTTATGGTATAATTATGGCACAATTCTACAAGCAATCAAAGCTTTTTGTCTTGTAACTGGGGTGGAGCCAAGCCAATTCCAAAATGATGGCTGCACTACTCTTACAGCTGCACTGACTGAAAAGAAGAAACAAAACAATACATATACGGGACAGGAGAGGCAGTCACGAAAAGTAGAAAAGTTACAGTAAGTTAAAAGTTCCGGTCTTCTAAGTGCAATGCTTCATCGCCCTGTGCCTGGCAATTCATCTTTAGGGATAATCTTTCCAAAAATTAAATGGGTATTCTCTGAGTGACAAAAAGATGAAGATTTTTTTATTCAAACTAGTCTTCAACTCAGAAGACAAAGAAACTTACCACAGTACAGTTCTGTTCCTTGGCGCCACAGCTAAACTAAAAGGTGACAAGAGTGGCTGATCATTTGCTACTAACGCTGACAAAGAAAAACAAGATATAAAAAAATTTTGACTGAGAATGAAACCAGCACGTGCTTTCTACATTAAGCTACTACTTTAAAGCTTATGCCAGAATTTCCAGAAAACAGCCGAGTGCTGCAAAGTTAATCAAAACAAGATGTCTCTGAGCAGTTGAGTACTGCGAGAGATCCTCCAGTGTTCAGCAGCAGGACCACCCAGAAATTTCTTTTGAGATGCAAGCCTAACAGCTGGGAAACCAAGCTTAGGCAAGTTAAACCATTTCTTCTCCTCTGTAACATTATCCCTACCCCCCCCCGCCCCCCCGGACTGCTGCAGATAAATACACCCTCATTCACAAATACAGCTGTACACTTAAATTTTGCTTTTTCTGATCTCATCTAGAATCCCAGAGAAGTTTTGGCAAGCATGACTATTCAGTACAATTAAAAGCTCAACTGTGGTACTTCTTTGTTAATTACAAACAGCATTTTGATTGTGAAACGCACCTACATTTGCAGAGTTCGAGTATTCTTGTATGTTTTTAAAACACTCCATATTTGATAGTTGCTGAAAAGAGGAGATACTGGGGAAAAAAACTATAGTAAGAATGCATCAAGATCTTTTTTTAAAATAACCAGAGAAAAATCACTTACAGTAATAGTTATATTTTATTTTCTCTTTTAGTTTCAGTGTGCAGTATTTTCAGCATTTTTTTTTTAAACTTAAAACATACATCTAAAATTATATGCTTTCCTTTTCCTTCAAGTACAATTGCTTTTGGGGTTGAGGCTCCAAGCTTTTGCTCATCATTGCCCTCAAACTATACAAGACAACACCACAGGGTGTGTTACCTTATCCTTCATGTCAGGTTGATCCAACTTGATGGTATGCATACACAGACTGATGAGAATGATAAGCTCACACAAAATGCACATGACAAAAAGCAGCGCATGCTTCACAAATGCTCTGCAGCATTTATACCCAGTTAACTTGAATACAGCTAAAACTTGACATACGATAGAAGCTCTCCTGGGTATGACTGTGGGATTCTCAAGATTTTCAATGGATACTTTAAGGTAGCATGCACAAACAGCTCACCTGAAATCTCAATATTATGTAAAATTAGCATATTGGACTTCCCCAAAATTTTGCTACATTGCTTACTCTAGTTCTTAAAGCAGCTTGCTTTCACTTTAAAACAATTAAACTACCTAAAACCTACCAAAGTACTTCGCTCTCTTATAACTATCAATTGTATCCTTATAACCAAAATTGTTTTAAAAGAGCAAAGCACCTACCATTGTCACTTATTTGATTTCTACCTTTAGCAGAAAGTTTAGTTGGGACTGTACATGGAAAAAATCTTCTTTATGCAATGAATGTACTCGAATCAGTTCCCCTTTTTGTCCTGCCTCATCCCTTTCAACCACTGGGTAAGATTCTGAATGACCAAATGTAACTAAACTGCTTATTGCTATATTTATTGCTCATTATACCCTAAAATTTCTTTTATTTAGGAAGCATAAATGCTTAGCCATGACAGCTCCACAAAATCTTAAGACAAACCAGGTCTGCTGCTCTTGGAGAACTGTCTTTGCAGTGTTTTTGACACAACCTCCTTATCTGCTATATAAAGTTAACAGCCATTTAAAAAGGAGAATAGCGAGACAGAATGCTCTTAAGGCAAGTTTACCAAATATCAACAAATTACTTTTAACTCAAAAGGTTCCACTTGTTCCCCACTTCGTTTGATCTAAATCTGTTCATTCATTACTCAGTACTTTAGGAATGCTGCTGGTGGTTAAGAAACAAGCAATGTCTTGGTGCTGAGAAGGCATTCCTACCAAAGCAAAGTAATACACAATCATTTGCTGATGCTTTAGGCAAGGAATGACATCTGAGTATACACTTTAGAGAAGATTTAAATAAACTCACATTCAATTCAACTGGCAAAGAGCACAAATAGTAAAGAAAATACTTTGAATCCTGCAAATAAGAAGTAGTTTACAATGGATTGTAGTTTTCAACGCCTCACTCTTGCACTCAGTGCAAGGGAGGGGGCATGCTGAAATGAAATGCAATTGAACTTTATTCAATGGGGCAGTGTGTAGCTGGCCCAAAAACTCTTTATAAAAAGTTGGCTAGTATACAGTGTTCTTAAAGGAGGGCCACATTATTGATTTTGTAAAGTAGGTTCTTTGACAACTGAGTTGTAAATGAAGTTTTAAACATTAATCTGTCTTAAGTATGTTCCAAATCATGCCATACCTCTAATCTTGTAAGGCTGTAAAGAGGCCAGTTCCACTGCAAAGCACATTAAAGAAACTGTTTGCTTTGGTTAGCCAGGACACCAAATCTAAGTCTTAAGCCCAAATTCATTTCTACCCTATTCTCAATGAAAAACTGAACAGCCTGATTTTCAGAATTAGCTCTCTGTCTACAGCAAGTTAAAAACATTCTGTCAAATAAAATTTTGCCTTAAGTCAATCTCAAGGGACAATTGATTTATTTTTCTGATTTAAATCCAACATCAGTATTTCTTAGTGGCCATTGGTTTGCTGTTACTGTCCCCATTGCATACCTCTTGGCTCTTGTCACTAGAGGCAGGCAGGAGTGATTTTAAATATGATTTCTCTCCAAAACAAGTGAGGGTGGGGAAAGCATGTCTAGAAAGTAGACAGGGAAGTGTGCTGCAGACGAAATGTTAGATTTGAAGCACGACCGGTGTGTGTTTCCACACTAGGAAGACCCTTAAGTTCTATTCCCTTCAGGTCACTGAGAATTTCCTAAGAGGAGGTGCCCTCCTTTAGACACTTAGGACACGCTTCAGGAGGTATACTATGACAAATCTCCAAGAGAGGTTAAAACAGATGGAACTACTACCAGTGAATCTGCATGAGGTTAGAACAGACTGCAGCAGCTCTATAGCTTGACTCAAAACAGGTAATGCATATATTTGCTTGAAGGCCAGCAATGGGCATTTGAGGAAATGGGGTCTGTCACATCTGATTTTTTTCATCCAGCCATGCTGACTGCTTAATGAAATGTATTCCTTCACTGGTTGGAAAGATTCTATGGCAAGTCTCAAATTGGTTTGGAAAGTTTCATAAAGGGTCTAGCTCCCGTTATCCCAAATAAAGTAACCAGCTATTCTGTGTTCATCATGAGGAGCTTAAAATGATGAAGAATTTAACAGTTTGTAACACAACATATATTGTTATATGCTGATAGTATGACGAACCTGATGCTTAAAAAATATATTAAAATCTATTTTAAATTTTGGAAAATAGCTTACAAAAATATCTTCACTTAAACTATATATCATACAAAAACTGACTGGCGTGTGGGTTTACAGTACAAAACAATTATTGGTGGTTACAAAAGGGAAGAGTGATCTATACTACCCTTAATGAAAACACAGGGCATTATATCTCACTGCCTTGAATTAGTCTCTTATCAGAATTAAGATAATTTCCAATATAACGCAAACACTTTCAAACAGTATCTATTTTATGAAACCTTTTTCTGAACTCCTGTTCAGTTTCTTTTAAAAATCACCACAGTGCTGTGGCCCAAGAAAGAATAACAACCCAACTAAGGGCAGAAATAATTGCTCTAGATAGTAAGATCTGTAGAGAGCTAAATACAGCAACATCTACAGCCGTTTCTACTGCCCATACTCTCAGTTTCCTCTATCATTTTCTAAGAGGAAGTGACACCAGTGGACAATTCCTTTGTAATCAATTTATGGGCAGAAGCAACAATTTTTGGTCTAGATTGGAATTAGTTTAAATACATGGGTTTAATAAATACAAATATACACACCTGTATACATTAAATGTTGTCACGTGTATAATTTCAACATATACATTATATACAGAAATACATACAGTACATGCTCCTCCTGACAACACTATCTCTTTTTTCCAAGTGTCACCAAAAGGTGTGATAAGAAAATGAAGAGAGGTTAAATACAGGACGTGACCAAAGGTATCTTTTCCCTATAATTAAAGAATGATAACAAACACAACTAAAGACAAATGCTGCGCTAGATTTCCCCATGTAATGCTTAGGAATCAGTGAGGTTCCCTGGGTGGTAAAAGCTAAATCTGGCCCTGTGTAGTGTCCTGAAATTCATGGATATTTGCACTGTGTTTGTGTCTAAAGCACTATGTATACAACAGGTAATAAAAGAGGTTGTGTAATCTAACACCTTAGCCAGTCCCAAAGTAGACCACAGCAGCCTTCTGATTCTTAACTGCTAGCATAAATTTGTTTACATGAGAGTGGTTTGAATCCAGATGACTCCATGGTCTCAGTTAGGAAAGGTCAAACGGTTATTGACTACTGGGGAGCTTGCACCATTTCGTCTCTTAAAATGCTGTGCAGCAAATAAGAGCAGATTCTTAAGTATACAAAAGGCTGATCCAGAGTAACTAGTCCTCTCTTTTACCATTAGGTCTCAAAATAAAGGAATTCAAAAGAAGCTAAAGTGGATCACAAGAATGCCTCCTTAGTATAGTCTTTCAAGACAAATTAATCAACGTATTCCAGTTTTAAAGCACTTTAAGAAAATGTGAGATGCAAAACAAGGTGTAATCTGTACATTAAGATGGATTTCTAAAAGGAACATGAATTCAAGCACACGGAAAAGAAAAATACGACAATACAGATGTCAAGACATTCAGTAGCGTGGCTTCTGTTCATCTCAAATTACAGCACAGCTCATGCACCACACATCTTACAATTTTACATACTGTACATGATATAGAAATATTTAAGTTAAAATTTTTTTTACTGATATACTGTACTCAAATTTTAAATCCTGAGAAGAAAAAAGAAAATGTGTGGTTACGTATGTGCACTATATCTGCGATATCACCAACACATACACCACAGGATATCAGAAAGTCCAGAATGAGGAATTACATGCTGGAAGTGTAAATCATAAAAGCCATTTTCTCTTTTCCATGTTTGAGAGAGACATTAGGAAACAATTTCTATTCTGTACTACACAACAGTATATACAGGTACATAAACTATGAAGTTGTCTCATGACTGCAGCTTACAATAACAGTCTTTCTGTCAGTTTCTTACCGGTTGCACCACAGTGGCTTCAGCGGAACATTAGAAAGAAGAGTAATATCAGTTACCTTGCATGTAGTACTTGCTCTCATTTTAGTTAGTGTATCTCAGATTAGTCCCAAACATCACTTGAAAAACATTGACAAATTTCTTTCCATTCACAGGTGCCTGGTGTCAACAACAACAAGAACTACACTAGACTTTTCAGGTGATTTCCAGTGCTGCAGAGCACTTGTCCATGCATTCTGGAAGTAAAACCGACAGGTCTGTATTTATCACAAATGCAACCCCAGATACTTTCTTGATCTTGCATTCCCCATAATTCATACCAGATTCCAACACTAGTCATGCAGTCCAATTACACATCAGGATGTTCAACATGCTGTGATCTTGTGGACATTTTGCAAACAAGTTAATAAGCGATGATATGGAGTTCCTGGAGATGCCACCACCTCAAACACCGACTGAAAGGCCCTCCGATCTAATTCTTCATCTATCTGATGTCGGTAGAAGTCTATGGCCACCAAACAGAAGATGTTAACATCCACTTGCTCTGATTTTCCCATTCTGCTGATAATATGGGGAAGACTGAAGTGTAAGTTAAGGTCATAATACAAAAGAAGTTGCTCATCTTTTGGTATAGCAGTTTAAACACTCTTCTCCAATAAAATTAGGTATTTTTGAGTTCACCAACAACATTGAAGTGCAAAACACTGTCATGTACCAATTTAACTGCTACTACAGAAATCCTATTTCTTCGTTAACTTCATGCAATTTCCATCCCCAGAAAGTAATTTTAATGTAGCAGTAGTTTTCTTTATCTACTGGAGCAAACAGAACTGCAGATAGCCAAAGAGCACCGCTGAGCTTAAGAGTCACTAGGAACTTTCAAACATGACATATGGCCATTTTTTGCCTGGTCACAAAATGCAAGTTATTTTTCTGTTTGTTCATTTAGGGGTTTTGTTTGTTCTTTTTTTAAAAAAACAAACAAACAAACAAAAACCACCGATACCACCTATGTCTTTTGGCTTTTTAGCCGATGTCATTCCACTGCCAAAGTGCACCTCCATGGGGGACACTTGCAAAACATACAGTTTGATGTAGAGGATTATTTTCTTTGAGTTTGATGGGGATTTTTGTTTGTTTGTTTAAATATATTTTATCGCACAGAAGGAATATAGAAGCAAGCTTTTAAAGGTCACTGCAAAGCTATCTGGTGAAGCTTTTAAAAAGTCCTTCAAAGTAAGGACTTTCCCAGTCATCTTGCATAGTCACAAGGAACAGATCTTAAAAATAGTAGTTTTAGATAACTTCATTCTCTTAATCTGTTTAGAACTTCTCTTTTGTCCCCTCAAACCTGAGGCACCAACAGCACAAAGCGATATACGCCACTACTAACTGCAGTATATCTGCCTTTTTTTGAGTGTTAAACTTGTAGTCTTATCCTTCAAGGTTATCAGCGCACTTTACAGAATCTCTGTATTTACCCAGAAATGGCACACATTCAGCCTTTTTAGGATACATTGCTGAAATCCATTGACTGGTGGAAGCACTGACAAAAAAACAGGAAAGACTCCACATTGCCATTGCCACAGGTGTTCTTTGTGTGAAATTAGAAAGAGACAGCATCACCCAGTCACGGACCATTGAGGACTGTCCAGTGCTATGTAGTGTCTGGAACACCTGCAAAAATATTTTACACAGGAATAAAGACATGGTAGATGGACATGGGAAATAGTTTATTTTCTTTTGTAAAGGTTCTCTCCAGCTACAAAGCTCTGAGGTTCACAAACCAGACTCCTGGAGACAACTCAGAGTCTAAAGAATTAAGGAACACAATGCCTAGACAAAGGGATTCTGTAAAAGAGTCAGTCAGGATCAACTGGACTCCTGACATCTGTGCCAAACTGAAGCAGGCATACAGAAAAGCAAGACTTGTCTGGTGTCTCTATTTTTATAGATCAAATGTGGTGTACACATGCACTCGCAAGTGATGCATGAGTCCAGTAAGCAGGTGCTGAAGAGCGAAAGACCCAGAAGCCCCAGTGAGTCCACAGGGGCTTGACTGTAGAGTTCACAAGGCCAGATGACCTGGGTTGGCTCCTTGAGATCTAAAAGGTCTGAGCACCGGGATCACAACTATTAATTTTCTCTTTATTTTTCCATTGTCAGTCATTGAACTGTACTGCTGTGTCTTCCGGGCAACATAGTGATTCTAGCCCTCCATGTTGCCTGGAAGACAAACCTCACAGCAGCACAGTTCAATCACTGCAACAGGTTTGTTAGATCTAACAAAATTGACATTTGCCTCTCTGATTGAGGTGTCAGTTATTTAGAAATCTTCTGAAACATTTAAGAAAAAAAAATATAAACACTACCTTATAAACTACTGTTGCCATGAATTGCGGGTAAGGCTGCTGATTGGATAAAAATTCTCCAATAACTTTATTCATTACGTCTTGTGGGGGGAAAAAATCATCAAGGAACTGTGGAAGGATCCGAGCCACTACTCTAGCTTCAAAAGGAAATCCCTTCCTGATCCTGAAAATAATAAAAAAGAATGTATTTTACAATTGAATTCCAGCAAATATCTCGATCTTTTTCAATTGGCAATAAAAAGAACATTTCACTTTCATCTCTAGATAGGTAAAGAAGTGTTCAACACTGAGGAATCCAAGTCTTCATGTAATCTTGCTCTAACAGTCTACCCAAAGCGGTCTATCAAAGCTACTAGAAGTTGCTACAGGTGTCATGTCCTCCCCACCCCCCTCCCTCTTTCCCCCCCCCCCCCCTTTTTTTTTTTTTTTTTAATAATCAACATTTTTTAAGCTCTGGAATTGCATCAGAGACAAAATTTAGTAATAGGAATGCTGAAAAAACTAAACAAGAACAAAAAAAACAACAGGGAGACCACTATTCGCAGTTACCAAAGACCATTTATAAGCAGAATACTCATTTCCATTCATAACATCTTTGCATCTGCTATTCACGACCCAGATGACCAATATATCAAACAGCGCTGTACTGTAAAGAGGGAAAAAGATACTACAACTTAAAGACAATTTTACTTAAATAACGCTGATTGGACAATCTTCCTAATAAAGGTTGCATCTGTTGATGTGTCAAGATCAAGTTACTATCGTGTGATTATTCCCTGCAAAAGTTATTTTCTGCTTGTAGTATTCATGTTTGTTTTGCTAATTCTTAGGAGTGATATTTTCAAAAGCACTCAAGCACTGCTCTAATTCTGTTCTCACTAAGTCCAGAAGTGAAACCCTCATCTAGTTTTATGGAAAAACCACTGAACAGTTTAAAAATTGTAAACCATTATCCCACAAACTACTATGCAAAATCTTACATGCTACGCTCACTTAAGACAGCTTGAGCTTGTCAGATGAAAACAGGGGTTCTGAAATGTTTCCAATAAATGAGTTCCATGTGAATACAGAAGTTTTACTGTACCCTTCCACTGCAATTACTTAACAGCCTTGGAAAAAGCAACACTTGGGTGGGGGAAGGGGAGAAAGGTTTTAAACTCTTAGGGTGGTTTGAAAGATTATTTCCCGTACACTGGATTTATATCCTTGATTTTGCAGAAGACATCCTGAAAAGCACTTAAGAGTTTGACCTGAAGGGAGCTAGAAATACATTTTAAAAGTATTATGGTTTGTGCAACACACAGTATAAGTTAGGACATGTCTGTTTTCCATTTACATTCCTGTACATTTGTGCTGCCTTCAGCAATTCCATCAGTTTTACTGTGTATACTAGAGGTATCAATTTTAAGCAATGGTAAGCAGAGAAACATCACTAATTAAATATCAGAACATTCAGAGAAGTGACTACACAGTGCCAAACAGAGTAATTTCCCTCCCAGTGTCCCATTACACATGTTTTATCCTCTTACCTATCAAAAAGGACAGATACTCGTTCCATAGCTACGATCACAGATTCACTGTCGGGAGCAGCAGGATTTGCATCTGTGGTACGACTAGGGCTGATTTTTTCCTTTCCTAAACCAAAATAATTTGTTACAAGTTTTACTGTGAATACTAAAATAAGACCTTTGAACCCTTGGTAACAAAAATAAATGAAGAAAGTTAGCACTGTTAGTAAGCTAGTCTCTCAGCACATCAAAGGTATAAAAAAGTAAATACCTGTGTACATGCAAGTCAGCATTAATCCAAGTGCTGCCATTGCTCTGTGGGGGCTCTGCACATTCACTCTGTCAACACTTAGTTTAACTAGCGATTCACTATCCAGCCTAGAAAGTTGCTCTGAAAGGAGGAGTCGTTCTAATCCTCTCAGGACACAATGATAAATAATGGATGGTGTTGATTCATCACTTCCAGACACCATGACTCCACACATCTGAAATACAGAAAAAAGTCAACTACCTGTTTTTGAGGTGTATTTGGGTCATCTTCTAGCACCATACCACTGCAACTAGTATGGAACTGCATCATGTATTAAGAAAACCTGATGAAACTAAACCCAAAAGCATATCTACACCACAGTAATCAAGTTAAGTGTTAAAGATAGCTATGTGGTGATCCCAGGTTACATGACCACCTGTGATTGGAGGCATCACAACATACCTGTATAATTCCTGCAGAGAATTCAGGCCCTACATCAAGTGGGTAATTCTCAATCAAATAGAAAGCAGCTGCACACATTACCAAGATGTGCTGTTGGTTATGGATATTCACACAACTGTAAATAAGCAAAAACACTAGTGGTCACTCACATCAACGTTGTCTAGGTCACAAATAGAGACAATATAAACAATCCTTAGAAACACTAAGTATTTTTTCACATAAAATTTATGCAATTTTTAAAATCACATTAAGTATCACCAAGATGCCATAAGAGAGCACTGGTTATCATGGAAATCCAGTGCAACACAATAAATTTTTCAGCAATATAATTATAAGCTAACATGGGCTGACTTGTTTAGGAGAAATAAGCTTCACTACTGATCCTGCAGGTCTCCTTCAAAGAGTATGTGTTCTGACAGAAAAATAAGGTTTGGGGTACACAATTTACCAGAGAAACAGAAGTTTGAGCTATCAAACAGTTTTCTCACCCTCAAATATCCTTTCACTTCTGTAAAATCAAACCTAAAATTGGTTGATATTTTCAATGAAAATGCCCAAACCTGCTTGATACAACAGCCTGCTCTAAAATGTACAGACAACCACAAACCATAAAGAGCTGTTTTGTTCACATATAAGCATGCAACAGTTTGGGGCAGGTGGTCAGGAAGGGAAGAGTCTTACTGTGCTACTCCTCTCAAATTAGAGAGCAGATACTCGCTGATAATTGGAATGAGTTGCTTCGCTGTCTCATCAAGCAAGTCACACTCAAGGATATAAAGAATTCCATGCAGAGCTCCAATCCGACTTGGCATATGGGTGCTTCTTAGGGTTGATTCCAGCAGTCGACTTACCGGCTCAGCCACAGCTTTATCCTAATATATCCAACGAGAGTACTCATTAGAAGTCGACACTGGTTAAATACTGGTGACTCCTGTCACTTAGAAATACTTGGAACAAATTGAAGAGCAGAAAATATGGCATGAACCAGAGCTTGGCTTAAAACCACTTTAAATCAAACGTCACAAGATTAATATAATCAGATAAGAGATGACTTTCCGATTGACTAGTAAACGGATGCTACTTTGTTTTACCTGCAAAATTATCTCATGACTTAAAGGCAAAAAAAACCCAAGATAAGCATTAGTTCAGTAAATCACATGTGCTAATAAGAATCCTCTACATATAGGACTTGGATGGTTGGAATTTTCTGGCCTTCCAGCTAACCACAAAGGATGCTTCTGTCTGAAATTGACTGGTAGATGTCTATAGTCTGCATCCAAGAGAATACTCTGCCATCCACTCAACTCATAGTCCAGTGTTCCATTTATTTGTTCTTGGAGACCACTGGCACTCAGACCTACACATCTCCACTACTCCCATTATCTGGATGAGGGGATCGAGTGCACCCTCAGTAAGTTTGTAGACAACACCAAGTTGGGCAGGAGTGTTGATCTGCTTGAGGGTAGGAAGGCTCTACAGAGGGGTCTGGACAGGCTGGATGGATGGGCCGAGGACAACTGCATGAAATTCAACAAGGTCAAGTGCTGGGTCCTGCACTTTGGTCACAACAACTCCATGCAACACTACAGGCTTGGGGAAGAGTGGCTGGAAAGCTGCCTGGTGGAGAAAGACCTGGGGCTGTTGGTCAAGAACTGGCTGAACATGAGCCAGCAGTGTGTCCCGGTTGCCAAGAAGGCCAATGGCATCCTGGCCTGTATCAGAAACAGTGTGGCCAGCAGGACTAGGGAAGCGATTGTCCCCCTGTACTCGGCACTGGTAAGGCCGCACCTCGAATACTGTGTTCAGTTTTGGGCCCCTTCCCTGTAAGAAAGACATTGAGCTGCTGGAGCACGTCCAAAGAAGGGCAACGAAGCTGGTGAAGGGTCTGGAGCACAAGTCCTGTGAGGAGCGGCTGAGGGAGCTGGGGCTGTTTAGCCTGGAGAAAAGGAGGCTGAGGGGAGATGTGATCGCTGTCCACAGCTACCTGAAAGGAGGTTGTAGAGAAGTCGGGATCGGTCTTTTCTCCTAAGTAACAAGCGATAGGATGAGAGGAAATGGTCTGAAGTTGTGCCAGGGGAGGTTTAGATTGAATATTAGGAAAAATCTCTTCACTGAAAGGGTTATCAAGCATTGGAACAGTCTCCCCAGGGAAGTGGTTGAGTCACTATCCTGGAGGCATTTAAAAGACATGTAGATGTGGCACTTAGGGACACGGTTTAATGGTGGATTTGGCAGTGCTAGGTTAATGGTTGGACTCAATGATCTTAAGGGTCTTCTCCAACCTAAATGATTCTACGATTCTATGCTTGGTCTTCAAACACCAACCTGGTATCAGGTACTTCTCTCCCAAAGTACAAAAACTTATTGCAATATGCAAAATCTATTCTAAACTGTTAGATTTGAAATTTATTTTTCATACAATCCATTTTAAGTATTTAGTAGAAATTATTTGTCTTGCCTTGTCCCTGCATTCATGAAGTACTTAAGATATAGGCCAGTTTTACAGTGTGTGCTTTCTAGTTGCTCTTTTTAAATGGATTTTCTACATAACTGAGCACAGGACAAAAAGCAATTCTTGATGGAATCAACTTTTTTTTTCCTCCTACTAACCTGTTATATTCAGCTGTTTGCTTGTGAGAAGGTGTTATTAGTTCACTGAGTGGGAAATTACAGCCTAGTCAGAACAAGTTGATCTCTAATACTGCTTCTGCATGTTTGGCATCACTTTCACAGCTCTCCCTTGCACAGTTGCTGCTACAATAGCTACTGGAAGCCCTACCCTAAAAGTATTTAAAAACTTTTCTTATTACTATTACCCATACAGTTTTATATTAGTCTCAGAGAGAGTTTCTAGAAATGCTAGCTTCTTCCAAAAGAATTTGTAATTTTTTTTCCTAAATAATCCCACTCTGAAGTGTCCATTGGAAAATACTACTTCTCTGTGGTCTACAGATTTAAAGACAATAACATATTTAATTAAATAACTTGCATTAATAATGTTCTTTCCCTGAGTGCAGAATGATGCAATGGAGGGAAGAGTGATGGAAAGAAAAGGAACACCTAGCTATCAAGCTACGTATTCATCACATGCACTGTCCCAGCCTCTCATGACATTACAGCCATTCACCTGTAACACAAATCTAGCAATAGCTGTTTCACAGTCCTCGTTTCTGGCCTGAAAAGTAACAAGTGAGTCCAGGGCAAAGGTAACATTCAACCGAATAAGATAAACCAAAAAGCACATTAAATTAAGTTCAAACCTCAAAAAAAACTCAACCCAACCCAAACAATCTTTCTGTTTGAATATGGGGCAACTGGAGATGATGTTTGCAACCTCTGAAAGCCCTGAATACATATCCTATTACTTCTTATAGCCATGCAGCTCAGCTAAGGGATTTTCCTAGAGACAAACCACTCTTACCAAATACTTCAGATTTTGCAGCAGAAGCTAAGGATGAATTAACCTAGTCACTCATGAATTTGCAATAAACTTCCATGACAATTTCTTACCATTCCAAGAACAGCAGCAGCTTTACAAGTGGCTGGTATCAAATACTGTATAAGAATCTCATCTTCTGATGGATGCACCTTTCGCAATTCTGTCAATGTTGTATACATCATCTCAAACTGATTCCTTTCTGTAAATAAGTCTGATACTGCCAGGAGCTGTACACAAATTAAAATTGAATATAAAAAAGCCCATTAGCAGACAGCCAAAAATTGACTCTCCCTTCTGTTACAGTTGTCAGCAAAAGATTCCTCAATTGATCTATTAAATGTGTAAACATTAACTCAAGTGTCTGGAATAACTATTGTTGTCCAGAATTAATTCCACTATCCATTTCAGATAGCAATTACCTCCAAATGATCCTTTTTTCCAAAAAGTTTACAAAACCAAATCCATTATAGTAAGTAATTCTGGAAAATGAATGAATATTGCCATTTGCAATGTACTAAAATACCCCAAAATACACAATACATACTCTGTTACAAGAATAATTTCATTTTAAGTCTTTTATGATAGTGAATAATGGCTATCAAGACACATTCCACACCTGCGTGCTTTAGTTTTGCTTCTACACTTCAATAGTCAATTTAATCCTCTAACATATTGTTATTATATCTTAATTTTCTTACAAAGAGATAGGATAAGCAAAATCCTGAAATCTGCTTTTAGCAAGTAGTCAGGTAAAATACCAACTATTATTAAATAAAGTGTTTGTAATGTAGTAGCAAAATACGCAATCCAGATGCTTACATAGTTTAAATCACTATAATGTTATAGTTGCTCAAGTTATATTTCTGTACTGCCCATGTAATAGCACTGCCAAGAAAAATTACTGTTTCCTGTATATTAAAAGATGCTTTACAAATGCCATTTAGCTCTGAATATTTGGTAACATATGCTCAGTTATGACTCTGAATAATAGTTTAGACTTACTGATCGCACCACTTCGCTAATCAAAATGACTGGTGTTCTCTTGCTAGGGTTTGATGGCAATATCCACTGACTGTAGAGTTCAAGCAAGAACTGAGAACAAGAATGTATATCTACACCAGCCCGATGTTTCCTGCAAGGCACAATAAGCAAGCGTTAAAATGGCTATTCTTAAGCCCTGTTAAAACACTTCATTTGAAATAATAGAGTTATTTACCAGTGTCCAATTTATAAACCCAGCTTATTGAACTCAACATGAAGAGATAAAAGCTTATTCATAAGTGAAAGGAGAGACAAGAAAAAAAATAAGACACCTGGTGTTAATAGGAGAAGTTGGTGGTGAGGAAGGAGCAGGTATGTCGTTCTCATCTTCTTCATCCTCACCCCACTCTTCTTCTCTCAATGGAGTGATATTATTTCCTAACCATATGGAGTGTATAGAGACCTTGCAACACATGAAAAAAAAATAATAGAAAAAGAAGCACAACATTTAACATCCTTATAGTCAGATTAGAAAAATCTTAAAAGTCGAATACATTTTCATTTACATGACAGGCAACACAGCCTCAAATACATTTACATGAACTGCACATCACTTCAGTTAAAAAAAAAAATAAATTTTTTTTTCAACATTTTAGTTTAACTCACTTTCCCCTGTACGGCACAGCAGAAACAGTAGCACCATGCGCTTAGTACAACAATACAGGTGATGCTGAAAGCAGCATCTGGCTAACCTGTAAGCACGCACTAGCAATGTGCATGCAATCATCCGAAAGTCAACATACTAGATCTAAAATCTAAAGTGAAGTATAAATACTTACAATTCATATCAAGCAAGAAAATAATTCAGAAAGAACTGTAAAGACTGCAGTTCAATAGAAAACACATTCCTAACTCTTCTCAAACCGTAACTCAGCATATCCGATTGCAATATAACCTTTTTTCTGAAACCAGACAAGACAGATTTCAAGTCCTCTGACTCAGGCTAGATAAACAATTATCTACAAAGAAGAAAACTTCTTAGTTCTTCTTAAGTTTTATTTATAAAATTAAAGTTTCCCTTAAGTTTTATTTCTAAAATTAAAGTTTTATAAAAATTTATAAAAATTAAAGAACAGTAAGACCTGCTGATAGCATTTCATAAATGATCTGTCTGAAGATTCCAAAACAAAATCAGCACTTATCTTACATAGCTCAAGACTTCTTTCTTAAGAGAAAACTTCGCCCTTGCATAGAATTCTTTTTCATGTTAAGCAAAAATCTACGCACATTTATTTATTTTTCAAGCAGGATGTCCAATGCCTAATATTGCTATAGTTAACAGTTTTTGTAAATAACACCTACAGTCTGTAAACTGCAAACACTGAATGTTTGAGCCATTTAGAATCTCAAGAGAACATACAGATGCCTAAATACAGACAAGTGATCGTTTGGTCTTCCCTACGCAAAAGATTTCTCAAGAAAAATAATGTCATCTGAGTTTAGTATTTAAGTTTTCTTCATTAATACATACTATTCAAATAGTGAAACAAATTTTACATTTAAGCCGTATATGTAACTTTCTGTAAAAACTAATTTTTCAAGGAGATAAATAACTGGATAAGGACTATTTTTTTATTCACCATATGTACTGCTAATTTTCCAACTAACATCATCTACTGATATTTATGTCCCTACACCGGGTTTATTCAAAACATTGCTTACTTTGTGTCCAGTGATTTTTCATTTCCTAAGGACTACTGCAAGCATGTAATACCAAATTAAAATCCAATAGTTAAAGTGGAAGCTAACACTACAAAGGTCTTTAACACACAAGGCTTCAAAGTACGACTCCACACCTGGCTCTCAGGTACACCTCACACACAAAGAAAAATTCCATGGGGTGGGGCAGCTGGCTGAGAGGAGTCACCCAGTTATGATGTACCCTGCACCACTCAGAGCTTTTAGTTTACATTTGACATTAAGCAATGCCTCTTAAGTGAATTTCCACAAACAGGAAGAAGTGTAATAAAAGTCAAGTTCAAAGTTAAGGTTTTAACAAACCTGTCCCAGTTTATAATCCATATCTCCTATTTCTCGTTCAGTATTGATCTGCAGTAAGAGTTTTTCATGGCCTATAAGAGCACCTGTAACAAAACAGAAGACAAGTTTTTAAAACATGCATAACAAAGTACATGTGAAAATGGCTTGACTTCCTGCAAACTGGATTTCAAATGAATTCTTAAGAGTATCTTTTCTACCTTTTGAATTTTTGAATGCAAAAGAAATCCATTCTCCCCTTCCTCCCACACACAGGCACTTACCTGTAGTAGCAGGAGCAAGTGATGGAACAGGGTCCCAAGCTTGGTATAAGTGATGAGTAGCAATATTATCTCTCTTAGATACCATTGCTTGGATTTCCTGTTCAACAATTCCCCTGATAACACTTAGCTTCCTCCCAAACCTGAAAGCCCAACAGAAATCAATTTAAGTAGATTTTCCCTTCAACGTTTTTATGCAAGTCTGACTAGCTCACTCTACAATGTTATGTGTCTAAGCTTATTTTCAGTATCAGGGAGACTAAAACTGGGAAATATTGAGAAATACATTCTGCACAGTTTATTACATTTCAGTAAGATACTGTCTTTTTCAGATACTGTCTTTTAACTCAGCAGGTTCATGATGCTAAGTCCACGTAACTTCTATGTAAACAGATCCATCTGTAAACACTCCTGCTTAGAAAATACAGTCTATACATATTTTTGCTAGAGCTACATTAAGCAATTGTAATTATGTATTAATCACAAGTGTAACTTTTATGCATTTTAGAACAAATAAAACATACCTCGTGTCCAGAGCTTTTAAAGCTTTGTTGCGGGGCTGCTGTTCCAAACAGCTAACTGCTGGATTGCCTGCAACAGGTATTGTCATTGCACTCAGCACCAAGGAAGTTATGGCTTGTACTGCAAGAACATTAATTTGGGTCCTCTCTGTATCTTCCTGTAAAATGAACTTACTGTCATTTGAATTGTAAAAAAAAAAAAACAAACAAAAACCACCCAAAACCACAAACAACCAAATCTGAAAGCCCTGAATATCAGTTTGTAATCTTCCACTAAATTATCATTAATAAGCCTGACATCTTGACTTCTTCCCATCCAGAAATCTAGCTGACATAAGCAATGCACATCCTTCCATCTCACCAGCCATTCTGCATGCATCCTCTCTTATCCCAACAGCATTAAAGCCTCAAGATGTCCATTTCAGAACTTTCAAAGTGTTTAGTTTCTTTCTTTGCATCTACCCATTAGTTACCTGTTGAAACAAAGCACCAAATAAGACCAAATCTGAGTTGGAAACTCTTCAGAGAAGGCTCCATGTTAACTTTTTCGTAACTGCCCGTTTAGGAACAAAACTCAACCTCATCATGAATTTTCAGCAGCATTTTTCTGGACATCGTTGTCCAGATGTACCCAATGTTTCTTCTAAACCAAGATGCTACACATTCAGTATTTAACACCACCGTAAAAGTGTGAGAAAACTGTAGCCCAATTTTCTTAACATATTTGGTTAGATTCAATCTATTATTCGTACTTGAGGCATTGCCATTTTTCCCCAATAGAAGTATCTGAAACTACACACATTGTATCAAGTACTTTGCCACTGTAAATCATCACCACTGTAGCAGTCTGTTTCTTTCCCTTTTAAAAAAAAAAATCTCTTAAGAAAAACTTCTGGCACTGTGGGTTGTAACTCATCCTCCCTGTGTTGACAGTAGCAGGTAATTTCACAGTACACTTAACTTTTTTGCTCAGAACTGTTTATCATCAGTACTTCAACTAAATCAGGATTTTTACAAACTAAAATTAGAACAACAGCACAAACAGTTGCAGGTTCTGAAGTGGTAAGATGCTTCTCAGTTTTTGCTTTTGTTGTATAGATTATGATTCCTTCTTGAAAGTATCAGACCACAAGAGAGTTTGAACCTTTTTAGAAAACGTAAGATGGTAACAAATACTCAACTTACTTTTTTTAAAAAGAATCTTGTATTTTTATTTCAGAAAATATTTACATACTGAAATTTCTAATAGTGCTTAAAATGTTTGCAATTTTGAACGTATTTGTTTTCCTTGGAAAGTACAGGAGCAGTATTACTCCTGTTCTACAAATAAACGCTCTCTACACGACAAATAAGGAAGTATTAATAGCCAGGTTGCCTTTAGTTTGATCCAACATGGCCATTACGTAGAAAAGAGTTAAGACAAAAATTCTGCAGGCTGCACAACAAATGTTCAAGTCAGTCTAACAGAAGATGCTAACCCAGGAAAAATGGATGATGATGCCCTTCTCCTCTTTGAAGTCTGATACCTAGGAAGTAAGGGAAATAAACCCCTTTGTCTGCTATGCAGGATCCACTATTTGTAGTCGTCTACCCTCTGAATTCTTCAAAATGCTTTAGGCTCTGCACCTACCATCAGGACTGGTTGCAATATGGGAGTGAACATTACATGACTCTAGGGAAAAAAAGCCTTTCAGGTCAAAGAGCTAGAACCTAGTAAAATCAGTTTGCTAGCAGGTTAAGACATCTGAAGAGGGAAAGTCTCTTTCATGATAGCTAAGTTCACTCTCTGCTTTTGTTATAAATTTCTTCAGCTCTGATCCTCAATGCCCTCCACTGAATTTTGAACACTCATCTGAGACGTCTAAGTTAGAAGCCCAGATATCCAACATACAGCCTACAACTGGGATCAAGAGATACGGGCATGCATCTCCAGGTCAATTCATTTCTAGTCAAGAATCTTACAAAAAAAAAAATCTTACCAAAGGAATTCCCCTTGAAGTCTGATTATTAGATAGCACAGATAATTGCAGTAATATATACTAGTTACAGTTAACTAGTATATTTCCTAAAGGCACAGTTCTCTCACACATTCTCTAGAAGTTTTTGGAGTTCCTATTGTGCCTAAAGCCAAGCATCTAATCAAGCAAACTTTGAACTGTGTACATGTTTAGTGACATACTAATATAAAATTGAAACAACTTCAGTAAAATTTTTCCATGCTATTTACATGCTTGCAGAACCTTTAAGCCAGAAGACAGATGTGTATGAGCTCACAGGCATATGAAGACAAGGAAATACAAAACAGAAATAATTCCTTGGTTTTAGTCACTACTTTTCTGCTTTACAGGATTATTAATAGAAACATTTTTCTTAGTTTAAGTAAAATTTAATTTAAAAAATTCAGCGAATGACATTACCTCTTGTTGGTTCTCCTCTTGGTCCATTACAATAGGCTGAGTTACAAGCACACCAAGCAAAGTAGCCCAAGTCTCTTCAAACTGAGTACGGCTGATCCATCCTATGGAAATGCTCAGAGATAGCCATTTATGTCTTAATACAAACTTACACATGGAATGGCATTATAAAATTGCTACATCGTTTCCATAGATTTAGTTTTGTACCATTTCCTATTTGATGTGTTTTGGTTTTTTTTAAATTCAAGCTGTAGTGATTTAAAACTCTTCTATTTTCCGAAGTGATGAACCCTTTAGAAGGGTTCTGCACATTATTATTTAAATGGCCCTGTTCAGGTTGTTTCTTACATACATTTAAATATTTTGATTGTCCAGCTTTCAAAGTGTTGATGTCTATCAGGTTTTCACAACACAGAAAATCATCCAGAAAACTAGCGAATTCTCACAGGAAAGTAAGTCATGAAGAATCCCATAATGACCCAAGAAATCTTCATGTCCTAAAAGCAAAATGACTGAATTGCCTAGAAATAGGCAATTCAAATTCAAGCACTTCTCAAAAAGTTTTTCCAAACATGTTTTTACCTATAAAAATACTGCAGCAAATTCCTGAATAACACCTTGCAGTTTATACTAATGATATCTAAAGAATCAAAAATGAGAATGTAATCTTAGGCATTATAGTGATCAAACAGAAATCAGTGCTAGACCACAGGTCAGTCAAATATTAACCTGTAGATCAGAGGCGGAAAAGCACTCCAAAAAACCAAAGAACTTCTGTAAGCATATGGAAAATTTAATGTATTATCCCTGACAGTCTCATCTGTTAACAAACACTTGAACTCTTAAGCGTCACTGCTCTCATTCAATAAAACTTGTGAATATGTCAAGGTTTAAAGTGACAGCATCTCATTTCAAATACTGAGTGTGGTACTAAATTCTATTTATATACTATGCATGAATAAAAAAAAAAAAGGAGGGGGGGGGGGCAAAATCCCATTTTTTTTTTTCCTTTTTGTCGTGAGGGATGACCGGAAAGCATCAGGCCACGGGAACTTTGTTAT
>NW_009592753.1:85698-134928 GCF_000690535.1 Cariama cristata
CTTGTTCAGTTCCATCCATCTTTCAACCGGCCCCCTCAGGTCTTTTTCCGCCCTTCCCCCAGCCTGTAACACTGCATGGCGTCTTTGTGGCCAAAGTGTAGGACCCGGCACTTGTTCTTGTTGAACCTCATGCTGTTTGTCTCAGCCCATCTATCCAGCCCATCCAGGTCCCTCTGCAGAGCCTTCGTACCCCTCCAGCAGACCGATACTCCCGTCTAACTTGGTGTCATCTGCAAATTTACTAAGGGTGCCCTCAATCCCCACGTCCCCATCATCTATAAAGACGCTGAACAGCAACAGCCCCCAAACTGAGCCCTGGGGAACACCGCTAGTGACCGGCCGCCAACTGGATTTAACTCCATTTATTTCTATAATTTATATATATAACATTTGTAATTTTGTCTCTGCATTGATCAAAATGTAAGAATTATTGCAGCAAAATTACTAACTTGCTCTGAAACATTATTTCTCTTCCACATAAGCAACAAAAGTAAACAAATGGTACTAGATTCTGTTATACAGTAACTTCACAACACAGGTAAATGCCCAATAAAGCCAATTGTACTAATTTTTAATTTTATACATACCAAGTGTATTAATGCGATAGATGAACTCCTTAAAGATTTCTTTTTCTTGGAGAAATTCTACTGGGATTTCAGGAAAAACTGTGCCGAAATCACCTGCAGGCTTTGGTGACCAGCCTAATCTCCAGACCTGAAGAAATATAAAGAAAGTCTTCTTATCCAAAACAGAAACAGTATTAACATGATAGCTATAAATATATATGCATCATTCAAAAGCAACAAGACATCAGTAAAGAAAGCAATTCTTGAAATTAAAAAAAAAAAAAAACAAACTTAGAGAAGATGAAATATCTAACACAGCCAATACACGTTTTACACTGTATTTCAAATTTTTTTTTCCCGTATTTCTCACTATGAATTAATTATTCATTCCTACTGTCCAAGTCTGGATATGAAAGCAAGTAAGTTTTATCATATATTTCAGTTTAGAATTTAAGTGCCAGTTGACTCCTAGACTGTGCAGAAATGATGCCAAAAGGTAATTCAGAGAAAATAATTCATATACTATTGATGTGTGAAAAAGCATGAATATACGTCTGAGAGTGGGGAAAAAAAAAGTCTCAATCAAAAAAATCAGTATCTTTTGACGTCCTCTCAAAAACAGGGTGCTGAGAAACAGAGGAAGACCAGAGAAATGGCCTTGCATGTATCAGGAAACCTCATTTTGCTCTACCTAATAAGCATCTAGACATGTTTCCAATAGGTTTTGAAGTTTATCAGAACAAAGTAATTTCACAGTACTAACAATACAGGTCACAAGGTGTTCTTAAATCCATGTTACATTGGCCAAAAAGAAAAGGTTGAAATACCTTGTCCAAAGATCCAAGATGAGTTAGGAAAGATTGGTGATATATGATCCAAAAGTATCTACATGGCTTACCATGGTATGGTACCACACACAAATAACCTGAGTTAGTTCGGACATTACTTCAGATACCTCAGGATCATTGCATCATTGTGGCGCTTAGCACGACAAAAAATGAATTTTTCAATTCAGGTGTCATAAAGAAAGTAGCAGTGTAGATTTTGCACACTTTCCAGGGTAAGCAATCCCACTGAGCAGTAGGAAATATTAGCCCTAACACCACACCCAAGTTACTGCTTGATTTTCCTTTCTTAAACTACCACCTGGACATTCTTTCACACAAGAGTGTAAGGAGCAACTACACTACTTTCTATTCAAGCCTCTGATTCCAAAGCGAACTCTTACTTGATATCTTGACAATGTTTTGCTATTCAGTGTTTAAAAAGACAAACTGTCTGACCAAATTAGCTAAAGGTTGAAGTCCTACTGACGTAAAATGCAGCACCATGTTTGGTTTTCAAAAAGCTGTCCAATACCTTTTAAAGTCCTAAAAACAAAGCATAATGAACATACCAAGGGAGGTACTCTTGTGTAACTGTTCACTAGAGGCAGCCTTGCTAAACTGATGATGATGTTCTTGAGGACAGGAGTAAGAAACGCTGGGATACTGCTGTTTCTTTTGTGTCCCAGTGCCAAGACAGTTTGTAAGCATTCCACCATCTCAGCTACCATTTCACAAGCTGCAGTAATGTGTTTAGTTTCTTTGTTGGGAGAAAAAGACACATAATTTAAAAAGATATAGAAAAGTAAAAAATGCTTAATGAAGAGTATGTCAACTAAAAAGGACAAAACCACAATAAGGATGTACACAAAGAAACATTCTACAATATTTCAGCTAGTTGAAGAGTACTACTACTACCCTCCCCACAATGGCTTGCATTGTTTGCTAGTCTCAGTGCTGGAGATTACCAGTACCTAGGATCTGTCAGCAGAGCAGCTTACTTGCTAACTCAGCAAGAACAGGCCACACTGAACAGAGCATTTGTGAGAATTTAAAGTGACCAAACTCATCTGTTTTATGAGAAAATCTCATAGCTGGCTCTATGCTAAATCTGACAAGCAGGTAACTTCTGTAGATGGAAGCAGTACCCTTACTTTATCAGCACAGCTGGATATGGAAGACAATGTTGTCCACACTCACAGACAACACTTGACCTTTACCTCAACATAGTGCTCCCATATCATAGAAGGGCAGATAATGAACCTGCCATTCCTCAGAAGAAATATTAACAATTCTGCCTCTCTCACATGAAATTTAAAAATTCCTCAGCACTTTAAAAAGCTCAGTCTGTTGTGTGCTGCACAGCTAACAGAATTCTTCAGAAGAAATATCTGCATTAATGTTTAACTTCCAAGAAAAACAACTACACCTGTTAAAAATGTCAATCTATTTAATAAACATTTATCAGCTACAAATGAAGTCTCAGATGAACTCTCATGGTTGAAAAATAGTAATGGAAAGGGTACCTACAAATATTTCTTCAGTGAAAGTTTAAGGCAAAGGTGGAATTCACCATTTACTTACTCTGTGTATTTGAATCAACTTCACCCTCACTTAAGCCTTTTGAAGTATTCTTCTTTCTTTCAGGACTAAGAAGTTGATTACCAGGTTCAACAGCAACTGATTTAGACAAAAATATTTAAAAGATACAGCCATTACAAATCTCATATTCCATTTTTTTCCTCAAAACCACACCGCAGCAAAATCTTTAACATTTTCAAGGCATCTGCCAAGTTCAAAAGTAAACACAAAGTTTTAAGTAAGAAATTAAAGTAGTAAAAATAAATTCGTTAAGGAAATAATTAGAAAGGACTCAGAAGAAATATTCCAGACACGTAGCATTGGATCAGTGATGACTGACAATTTATTATGAAAATTTTCTCATAGCTGTTCAAATTGGACTCACCTGCTTCTATAATAAATCTAATGCAATTAATTAAGGAACAAGCATATGTCACATTAGCTGCAGAAGCCAGCAAATTCCAGAGACTAGGCTGCTGTAATGTCAGACAGCAACAATCCAGAGCAGCTTGAAGATCTACACTCAATGGAATCTGGTCATGCATTAAATGCCATGATAGTGCCTGCGCAAAAATAAAAATTTCCTATTAACAGCAAATTCTCACAACAGAATAACTTATAACCAAAGTTGTGGGTTTGTGTGGTTTTTTGTGTGTGTTTTTTTTTTTTCACTCAGCAATATGTAAAGTTTTATTAGCAAGTTGTATTGATTTTTTTTCCTGAGAGAACAGAATTTATTTTAAGTACAAGAAAATTATGAGCACTATACACTGTTTATTCAGTGTCCCAAAAAATCAGTAGAGGTCCATTCTCCCAAATGCCAAAATCAATCCATCATTTAGTCAACCTCTCCTTGTAAAAAGCTCCCCTTGTCCCATACACCCATCTGATTTACTAGCACAGATCAAATAAAATAACTGTAGAAATTTCTTCAATGGTTAAGACAAGAAAATTGCCCAGATCAAAAGTTACTCAGTGGTGATCAGTTTAAATCAAAGTTGTTCCCTCTCCCAACACTTCATCACATCTTTAATTTTGCTGTAGTTTCTTACCTCTACTGACATAACCACGAATTTCAGGATATCATCCTCTTTGTCAGGAGGAACACGGAGACCAGCTGGTAGTTTTGAGAGCAACAACAAATACTGAGCCAGTGCACGACAAAGTACCATCATAGACTGATACATCGCCTCATCTCCTATAAAATAAGACTGGATGAAATCTAGCAGTTTGAATGTCTTCCCCCTCAATAAATGTTTTTCAGAATTATTTCATAAGCACTTTTATGCCAGGTATCTTGATTTTTTTTAATAGTAAATTCATATATTCACAAGACTTCTGTAAAGTACCTTTGCAGAGGAGAGAATAAACTTAAAAAGACCATTATTTCTATTACCAAAGATATCGCTTAGTTTTTTCCAGTAGGCTGATGGCTCAGTTGGCAATAGTGGTTGAAAAACCTGGTGGCTGGCAGGAAAGTTTTGTACAGTGCTAGACACATGATCCAGAGTTACTCTCCGAGTTGTTTCAAAGAAGCTACTCTTCTGGTCTCTCGAGATTTCATTCATGCCAAGGCTTAAACAAGGTGCTAACAAGCTTAGGTTGAATTCCTGAAATCAAATAGTAAATAAAATTAAAGAAATTGCTTTTAAGAAGGAGCTAAGTATCTGACAGTACTATTCTGGCATACTAATATGGCAGTAAATGAACAGTTAAATTCATTAACTAACTTGTTATTATGACCTCTGCTCTATTGTGGCATAACAATATCATAATTAAGCCCATATTTGTTCCACATTTGAATTCCAAACACTGCTGTACTGGAAAGAAAAATCAATATGCTTATTCCAAATTTTCAGAACAATACGTGAATGAAGCTTAAGGATGACCTATATACAAGGAATCTTAAAATAGTTAAGTTTCTAAACAAATAAGTCAAAAATCTTTTTAAAAACAGTTTCCCACTATTATTTCTGCATACCAGCAGCAAATGTAATGTAGAGAACTTGAATAAAATATGTTCTTGGAAAACAAAGTAATAGATACAAGTTGTCCTTTATGTCAGATTTACTATGTGTGGCCTGTTAGTGGCATATTGCAAGTCATCTCGCACAGATATTTAAAAGGTTACAGAAACATCTAGCCTTGTAAGAGACTGTATGGTAAAACAAGAAGATTATGTAAAATGGTAAAATTGGATTTTTGTGATTGCAATAAAGAAACTAACCTTCACTTCCACTCTCTACACCCAACCTGTACTACTACAAAGCTACTATTAGCAGCATTGCTAGGCACAGAAATGAAACATATCTACTATTTTAGTTTCCAAAATGAAGTGAAATTCAAGAAGTGAACAACCAGCATTATATAAATTTGAAGTGTTTACATTTAAGAATGTCATCTATTAATACTACCAATACGAACATTAGAAATAATTACATCCTTTTCAGCTGACTGTGTTTCATCTGACAAAGAAGTTACCTTGCTGGTCATGAAGGAGTTCAGGTCAGGCTGAGGAATTCTATTTACCAGCTCTGCGCCTTCTAGCAGTGCTGAGTCAGACTTGATGCAACACTGCGACCGCACTAGTGACACATACCAGTCCTTTGATAATTAAAAAAAGGAAATTTATTATATATTTGTTTTCAGAAAATAACGCAGTTCATGGGGGCAGAGGGAGAATTGCTCATTGGCATTGAATTGTGGTCCATTTAAGAGATCACTAGGCCACATTAATGTCAAAAAAACTCCATGAAAAAAGCAAGGCAAAACAGACAACTGCTGAATGGATCATCTTAAACTAGACCAATGGACGTTCACTAGGAAGTTGTCTATTTCCATAGAGTCTGGACAGGAAACGAGGAAAAAAGAAGCTTAACATACAGCACAGGTGTATGTATAAGTATCCTAAAGCTGAGGGTATCTAGAAAAAAAACCCAGGAATTCTCAGTAGTCACACAAACATAACAGTAATAGCAAAAATCCCAATACTATAACCAAGGAAGAAAAGCCTTCAGATTCAAATAAATCAGCAGATGAAGGTAACACTTATCTTTTAACACTCACTGAAATAAATGAAGACCATCACACATTACTGCAAATTTACTCAAATTATTAGCAATGAGCCTATAGGAATTAGTTAATAACATAACTAATTTAACTAAGGAATACAAAGAGGTTCAGTTATCTCTTTTCTGTGTTTTTTTGGGTTTTTTGTTTGTTTGTTTGTTTTTGTTTTTTTTTTCTTTTTTTTTTTTTTTTCTTCTCACTACTGGACAGCCTGAATTTGCTGATACTAATTAGAATGCAACTAAGCCTGTCAGAGTTCGAGGAGCATCTGGACAATGCTCTTAGTTGTATGGTTTAGTTTTAGGTAGTCCTGTGAGGAGCAGAGAGTTGGACTCAATGATCCTTATGCATCCCTTCCAACTTGAGATATTCTATGAACTATGTAGGGGCTGTGGAGGAAGCATACAGAAACTACTCCTTTTGTGCAGGTTGTACAGTTACAGAGGAAGGAGATTTTTCTGGTTAATTTGAAGAGAGAAAGCTATGGGTAAATGGGTTTTGAGCACAAACAGCGTTTCCTCCTGCTGTCTAAGTAGCTCTCAATCTCTCTGAAGTCAATGCTTTCCTCAACTACTTAGCAGTCCTACTACTCCAAATTCTCAGTTAATCAAATAATTTTTGCCATCTCAGTTACATACATTTCCTTTTATTGTGTATCACTGTAGAACACTAAGGAATGAAAAGGAGAAATTATCTGTGCCATGGGACAAACTAGAAAGGAAGAAAGACGCAGGTCCCAAAAGGCTTGCTCTTAGCCTCCCACCCCACTTTGAAATGAACACATCTAAGTACATGAAAGACAGAAACAGTTAAGTAGTCATTGTTCTCTGAAAGTAGTTTAAAGCTGAGAAGTGGAAACTGAGAAATAATGCTTCATTTCCAAGATATAACCAACAGTGTTCAGCAAATTAATAGAACTGATCACTGCAGTAAACACATCAAGAAAACAAGTAAAAGTATGTATGTCTCTACTGAACCTTATATAAATCTTGCCATTAAAGTTATGGAAAGAAAAAAAACTTGATAATTTTTCACAGCACCATCAATGTAACAAACAAATGTATCTATGCATGCGCTAATTATTCATCCTAAGTTCAACAGTCAGCCAACACATTATGAAATCATTCACTGATCTACATTTGAGATTCGCTGACAATTCTGAGAGCATTAACTGCATTGTAAAAATAAGATGTATTTTAATATTTTTTAATGATCAAAAGCTTGTTTACAGCCAAGCCTCTTTTAGTGACTCTTTCTAAACATAGTCTTACTTTGTCTAGAATTACATTCTCTAAAGCTGGTTGGTCTTCTCCATCTAGTGGGTGTGAGGTAACCAGAGGTGAAGGACTAGTTGTGTCTGGTGCTACCATAAGACGAAACCTATCCAAGAGCGAGTAAAGTCTTTGATGTCTGAAAATAGAAGAACACATCAGCAGAGAGCTAACTTACTCAGGTTTGTAAATCATTTAAAAATAGAAAGACATCCAGTGAGCCAATTCTAATACTGGGAGAGAAAAACAGCAGGGTCTTAAGTTCGTTGTTGGATATATGCAGCCTTATGATGGAAAACTGCAAATTTCACCAGCTATCCGTAGCCAAAACAAATGAACTCAGCACCATCAACATTAAAGATTTAAATTTAAAATTTGTACGTACTTAAGCATAAAATGCAAGTTTTTCTCTTTATGCAGTACATCTTCTTAATAAGTAAGAAGAATCAAAGTTAGTATACAGATTATTTGATTGCAGACAAATGTATTCTAAAAGATACCAAAGAAGAATCCACTAAAACTGATTTTTTCTTTTTCTTTTTTTTTTAAATATATTAAGAATTCCAGTTTGTGAATTTATGTCAGCGTCAGGGATTTGTGTTTGTTTGGTTTTGTGTTTTGGGTTTTTGTTTGGTTTTGTGTGGGGTTTTTTTGTTTGTTTTGGGGTTTTTTTTTGGTTGGTTGGTGTTTTTTGATTCCATTACTGCTATCAAGAACTTGTATAAAGTCATTTGGGGATTCTGGAGTTTTTTAAAAATTCAAATGTAACGTTACCTACGAAGGTACATTACTATCAATCTACCGCAGTCTTGGACTTCAGATTCTTTCTGCCTACTTCTTTCTTACTTCAGTCAACAGATATTAACCTCAAACAGCAATGACATCAAGAGCAGTAAGTTAGGTTCCTTCCAACATTAAACAAAGCTTTTTCAAAAACTGAGTAATTTGCTCCTTTTTATAACAGCTAGGAGACTAAACAGTTAAAAGTTTTAACACAGTTATCTGGGAAAAAAAAACAAAAAACAAACCCTCAAAATAAAAAACAAGCCCACCCAGCTTGGACTCACAAAATTCTGCAGAAGTTTGAGGAAAATAAAGTTGTTTTCAGTAATGTAGTTTTTGTCAAGGAATTAAATTGTGGTTGCTGTCTCTGAAAAAAGTTAAATACTGAGTGGGATGCAGTAGAGAGAATTTGATGCCTTCAAGCCTTCAGCTTGCTTTAATTAACGTATATTGCAAATTCAACTCAGCCAACATGACTGTCCTTGTGCCAGAATATGTGTGCATCTCATAAGAGAGGCTTTACTCCTGTTTTACATTCAAAAAGGACCTACTATCCTAGCTTTAAAAAAAAATCCAAACGTAGGGAAAAAAAAAGAGTAAACACAATCAGTACTAGAACATTACTTAGTTTGGCATTTTAACATATACTGGTATTATTTACCTTGTTGCTAATCCACTGTTTTGAAGGTATTCCTGAATTCTATCCAGTTCTTCAACTGGTAACTGAGTAATGCTGTTCTATAGGAAAGAGTCAGAAGAATCTTATAGGAGAGAAATAAGTAAAATACCTACAGGTACTTTGAAAAGATTAGGAAAATTATATGCAGATAAAGTGAAATGTAAACATTCACATATCTATATATTAAATAGAAAAATTCCTTTTCAATGAAATCACTTATCATCATATTTTGATGTACTTTAAATCATTACACTTGACTATATTGCTAGCACTACCCATTCTTATTTACAAATGAATATATTTATCTTTACCTGTAAAGTTGCAGCCAAAAGCATTTCTACCCGACGGCAAGCTAGTGTGTCAACCATGCGAGCAAGCACACGGAATGGAGTACACAAAAGCTTATCAACGTATAATGTTAAGACAGCCCCAGACTGGCTGAGATGTATTCCCTCTAAGCACTGTAAAGTCTTCTTCAGAGTTGTAGGCTAGATGTTGAAACAAAACAAAACAGAAAAACATACCAAAAAAAAGGGCAATCAATTGGAATACAAAGATTTTAAAGCTAAAGGGAAAGGCATTCAGAAAAAAAACTATAGCAGACAACTAGCTGATCAATCTAATCATCTATATATGAATAGGTTTGAGTTTAATTAATATTAACACTAAGATGTTTGATGTGTAACTGTAAAAGCTTACTCTTACAAAGAGTAAGCCAAAAGTAGGGAGCAAAACTTTTAGGGACAAAAGCTAGCAAGACTTAAGTGGAATTGTAGAAAGCTTTGAAAACAGTAAGAAGCTTGAACTCTTGCTGGAAGAAGGTAGGAACACAAGCATAGTCAAGACAAGAGACAGTACAGAAATCCAGATAAGCATTAGGGATTTTTTGAGCACATGTTTAATCATAGAAACAGCGATGGCTACACAGGATTAAAAGCGGGTGCAAAGAAATATTTTTTTTTAAATTTTTTTCATTTTTTTCATATATGAGCACCAATTTAGCATCAATAATCTCAAGGGAGAAACACAAACTAGTTTGACTTATGGAACGAATCTTGTTTTACAGCAGACTATAAATATTAGCTATTTTAATTTTACTGACTTTTCTGATAATCACCAAACATTTCAGAGAATGACTACAACTTCCATTCAAACACATTTAGTTTAGTTCATTCTATAGATTCTCAGACACTAAAGCCCAGATTCATCTCACCTAACTTTAAATTGTTTTACTCACATGCCTAAAGCACTAATGCAGTTGCAGTAGATTTGCACAGAGACAATGGGAAGAGACAGGAAATGTTACCAGGCTACTAAGGGTGCAGTAGCATCTCCCACCATTAGCACTAGAGGAAGCCTGGCAAATGACATTTCCCACCTAGTGAGCTCCCAAGATTAAGAGGGATGCATACAAGCTTTCAGCCTTATAAAACATCCTCCACTCCTTTTAATTTGAAAACTAAAATAATCAACAGAAATCATACATGGAATTTCTGAAGCAGTACTTCCCTCACCAAGAGGTTACAAGTTGTGGGGCAGATCAATGGGGAAGGCATGAGCATGCAAATCATTTTCATGTTGTTAGGACCTATGAAGATGGACTGGTTCCTATTCCTGCCTCTGTAGTTAATAGTTCTGTTATTTATGCTACCAAGGCACTGAAATCAAAGAAAAAAGTTACAGCTTTAATTTACCCTTCAGATATTTATTATGTGGGGGTAATCCCAGGAAGGAAGAAAAGCAGGTTAACCAACTCTACTTGAATTCATAGATTTGATGGATTGGAACACACCTGATACTGAAGTTGTCAATACATTATAAGGTTTGCTGTTTACATTTTAAAAAAGTGACTTTAAAAATACAATTAGAAGTTGATAAATGACCCAGAAATGTCAGAATTTGCATACTTATCAGTTAAACTTACGCTGAAATATAATTGACTTTAGTCTTTGAAAAAAGGAAAAAAGTTAAACTTACAGCTGCAAGATTCTCACACCGTGACTGAATGGCCTGGATGAAGAGCCCACTAGCTGCTGAATTCCTGTGAACAGCACTAATAAAGTCTTGTACTGGAGGCTCATGGGACAGATGAATCAAGTCTTGAACGTGATTCACAATAAGCCAGGTCAAGTGTTCTGAATCATGTAGGTTTTGACACTAAAGGGGAAAAAATTAAGTCTGATTCCAGTAATACCCACGTTAAGCATTTACTAAAAACTTTATCTGACATGACATGAAGTTTTTCATATATAATTCTGGTAGCTATTTTAAAATAATAGCATAAAGTGTCTATATTTTAATGGCACCATCATTATTTTTACATGACAATTTTCCAAATGCTTTTGATCTTGTTGCAAATTAAGAGATTTATAATGAATTTGTAATTTTTTTTTAAAACACTAAAAATCCAGATTAGAAACATGTAAATTAAGAAGGTCAACTCAAAAGATGCTGCTTTTAATAAAATGCCGTTTGAAATAAATATGCACACACACACAGTCTTCTTGTAAAATGTAATTTTCGTTTAGGCTTTTTTTTAAGGCCAGTAGTAATAAGAAATCTTTAAACACAAGATAAATAATTTCTGGAAAGTAAAACCACAGAGATCTGTCAATAATTAATTTTAAACCTATGGGGAATATGTGTATATCAACAAGCAGTGCAATGCAACATGAAAAGATCTGCAGAGCTAACCAGGTGATGCTGAGAGGCTGACACTCCCCAGTAAAGAGGTTTTGCAGGGTTTTATCTTGGACTGCCTCTGATCTGACTCTGGTGAGTGAGCATCCTTTAGCATTTGACGTGCTGCTTAAACATAGCTTTTGGTTTAATCTGAAAGGAATGACGTTTGCTTGCCCCAAAACTGCTCTGCAATGCAAACTAAAGTGCAATACTAGATCTTAGAGGAAGATTCACTTCAAAGGTTCCCAATGAACTAAAATGCTAATATTAAAGCAGGAAGAGGCCAAAGCCACAGGAACTGCTCTGAGAGCGCCATAATGGAAGTTAAATGTTAATGTAAAACCTCTCCTCTTAAGGTACAGAGACAGAAATTTGTTGTCTCCTGGACACTGTGCACTGCTACTGATGTTGCAAAGTCTAACACCACTTAGTGCACCTCACAAGGAAGGGATATGTTACCCAGCAAATAGTTCTATTACTCACCAGGCATCCTTCACAAGCCAAGAGAATTCTTAGGTCAGAATAGGAAAAAAAAATACCAAATGAGGTCATACCTAAACTTACAGAAGCACCACCTGAAAATAAAATGACTAGTTTCACAAAGACCTTTTTTCATTTTTTATTTGTCAACCAGACAGATTCAATTAATGCACATCAGTAATAAAAGACCATCAGCATAATAAAATAACGCAAAACTATAGTTATAAAATTCAGAATTCAAAACTTACAACGTAGTCACAAAAAAGAATGAGTGCTCCTCTTCTCACAATCTCTCGATTGCACATGCCACGTTTGGATTCTGAATCTGATTCATCACTGTCTCCAGATATCTGAGGGCTAAGTAATTTAGTAGTAGAAAGACTGTGTCTCCTGCAAGAAGCACATTATATTTTGTTACTGTTTTATTACTACATTTTATTACTATGGCTACGGAAACATTAACAATCAAATTGCTTGGAATATCCTTACATAATATTTATTTTCCTAGCAACTTCATTCAAACATTATACTGTTTTGAAGTAGACATTTTGCTTTCCATCAGCTCTTTACCTTCTAACAATTGTAGTATTTTTTTATTCCATGCTTATTACTTCCTTGGACAGCCTGAAGAACTTTGGAAGAAGTAAACGCTTTATTTAAAAGAAACACATGGGCTATTGCATCTCTGGTAGGATAACAGAACCTAATACTATATTTTCTTCTCAAGCCAAACCAGTGTTCTCGAGCACTTAGTCTAGTGTCAGATTGAAAGTGATGCCCAACCCAGAAAAAACAGAGGTGATAGCATTAAATCAAAAAAGATAACTGCAACAAATAGCAGATGTCACCTTAGCTATTTTAGTTGCCCTGCTTTGCTCATAATCGTGGTAATTTCATGTTTCCTCAAATAAGAACATTATTTTTTCACATCATGAGGTTGAACTGAAGCAAGAATCTCACATTTGAGCAAGTATTGATCCACTCACGTTGCAGAGCAAGATTAGTCTTCCCTGACATCCACTGCACAAGCATCAGAAATGTCTCTCAAGTCAGCTGTTAATCTCCCTCTACAGTTAACAGAGGAATACCCACCTACAGAGGGGGTATCCTCCTTACCCCCAAGGATGAATCATTCTAATGCCTGACATGTGGAATGAACTAACTTCAGACCAAAAGAACACTGATTTTTGACCAAATCTCCGAATTTCAGACAACTAATGTTAAGTGAGGTTAATATGGTGCTTGACGCTAATGAATCAGCATGGTGCTGATACTATATTTTGGTAGTATTCAATAATAGACCCACTGAGAACAAAGAACAGATATAACTACAGTTATAATTATACCGATCAGATTGTATTTTCATAAACACAACTATGTATATCATCTGCACTAGCTGGTTATTTGCTAGAAGGTGAAATACAAAGCCTCCATAGGAACATGAAATACTGAGTATTTTGTTATAGTTATTTCCATAATTTTAATTAAAGTAGTACACAGATGAAGCTTTCTTGCCTTAAAAGTGGAGACACTACCTGGCAGTTCTTTTGAGGAACAACTGAGTGCAGGACACATTTCCTTAGTTTGAAGGACATAGTGATATCAGAACATACAATATGTATGCATGTAAAGTAAATGCAGAACTATCTATTTAAGAATCCAAATAATACTATCCAACAGGCTGACAGATTTAGCAAAAAAAAGCTAAATTTATTAAAACATAATTTTAGCAAATATAATTGAGACACACTACTACTACTAGGGATCAAAACCAAATCTTACTTTGGGGTTTGATGCACTTCTGACCACCAGTTGTAGTTGGTATAATTGACAAGAAGCAGAATTTGACACCAGAGGAGAACTAAAGAAGGATGCGTAGGAATCATGGACTGAACAAGGTCACTCAAACTTTCAAGGGTATAGAAACTACCATCAGATCCATCTCCTGTAAAAAGTCTGGTGGCTGCAGCTGTGATTCTTCTAAACATCCCTGAAAACAATAAAAGCATGTTAGAGTAACTATGCTCTAGTCTGCATTCTGAAGTTTTGTAATTATTCAGGGTACCCTGAGAATACAAATCTTGTTTCATAAGCCACTACCATTCCTGGAAGAAATGTATATACCCTAAGTAGTTTTACAAATGTAAGGCAAGTCATGGAGTTTGCCCAAGGGCAGTGTGTAAACCAGCAATGACCAGCTCCCAGATTCAACAAATAATGCTTTAGATAGACTAGAATTGTCATGAAACATACCTTCTCAACTTTTTCTGTCATGCATCAAAAAGTTTAGCTGAAACATGAAAACTTTTACCAAATTTAAAATTGTTCATTACAGACCAGGATTTTTGTGGTTTTGTTTGTTTGTTTATAAAGTAAAACACAGAAGTTCTAATTAAAAACCATGCTGTAACTCCTATTCTACATGCTAAGGAAGATCACTTACAAGTATCCTACTTCAGATGATAGCTTTCCAAATACCTTTAGTTGAAACTAAGCTGACACCCTTCCATCCAATTTCTAAAGTGCAAAAAGTAAATGTTTTTAAGTGGAGAAAAGTAATTACCCTGTATACTGAACACTTGGCACAAAAGCTGAATTTTGCTTTCTGACTTGTCAACTCTATTCATACGCCAAAACAAAGGGTGGGAAAACAACAAAAATGGACAAACTTAAAGTTGTCCAAAGGTATAGGACTTTCTGAGTTTCTATGAGAACATAATATAAGGGAAAAAAGGGTTTCTTCAGAACCAGTTAGAAACCCAAAGTGAATCAGAATAATGAAGGAGATCTGTAGTGTTGCTGGCTTGCCTTGCCAGCTATACAGAAGAATGAAGCTGTAAATTCCACAGCCATGTGGACCAGTTTAAGCTGCCCCCAGGACTGATAAATACGCCATGTAAATAGCAAAGACTGGGAAAAATAACTGAGTCTCAAAACTCATGTTCCACCTACTAGCAAACCAGTCCTATTACCATTCCAGCTTCCTGCATTTGCAGTAATTGCACCATCTGGTGACTTTCTACAGTCATGAAAGCCACTGCATGCTAATCTTTTCAATTTGTCTATGCCTTTTATTTCCACTAACTTCAAATTAGCACATTGAAAATGTTCATTTCTAATCTGATAACTTCCTATAGTTGAATACATAGGAGTCAGCAATGCTCATATTTTGAAAAAACTATACTAGGTGAAAAGACAAAACATCCAAGTAGAATAGAGATTAAAAATGACAGAAGACCTTAGTCTATGTTCCCAGACACAAGTCACTGCAAGCTGCACCTGTAGCTAGGAGAATATAACTTAAACAGAAAAAAATTATAGAGCTTTTAACTGAAAGAAAGAGAAGTATTACAAAACCAGGTACTCAGTTAAGCCTAAGCCTAAACCTGAAAGAAAATGCTACAACATGAAAATACACCCCAGGTGTCTCAATAATCTTCCTTCTACTCTGGTACACCGTATAAGATAACCTCATTACTACTAGTACTTACAGTTGATTTGTATTCTTATATTAAATTCATTTCTAGAGATCATGCAATACACATATCCCACTGCTCTCCACGAACATTTTAATATTTAATTTTAATGTTGCATGAAAATTTCCACATAGTTCCTGCCAAGACTCACAGTGCAGCCTGGAAGCCAGACTGCAGCAGAACTAGCCGAGCCTTCCCTTTCCATTATCCCCAGCTCCCACTCTGGAAGAACCCACTTCCCAGATTTCAATCACCAGCTTGATTTTCTGATTTCATTGGCCCTGGCTTGACACCATGTAATCACTTACTCCAAAACACCTTGGCATAAGCTCTTTGTTACAATATTTGTTTCAAATGTTTCTCCATAACAGAAATTAATAGTATAAACAGTTATTATTGTAACAGACAACATGGGAAAACAGAATTACCACTCACTACATCCAGGGTCCTGTGCTCTAAAGCAGGCTTAAAAACAGATCAAAGTAACTATCACCGTATTTTGTGCCTCTTCATACACATTCCGGGAGTCTTTGTGGCAAGAACTTAGGTTTGGAGGACTTAATTTCTTAAACCAAAGCTCTTTTCTGACAAGTCAAAAGACAAAACATCACCCACTACGGCTGCATGAACTCTCACAACATAATTCAATCGGTTTCCTGTTCACTTTTCTACCTGTTACTGTCACTGAAGACTAGGAGGAGTAAAGCTACTGAAAGTTTAATAAAAGCAATGCAGAAGTTTTGAGCCCTGACAGAAAACCAGCTGAAGACCCAGAACACTTCCTTCAGCACTTCATTTATTCATTATAACTCTACACATACAATACTTATATTTGCAAGAAGCAGGCGGTAGCAAAGACAGAAACAGAGTGAAGTTTTTTTTCTCAAGAAAGTACTTTATAACTGAACTGTCTAGGAAGAATTTAAAAAGAAAAAAACTATTAAGAGGTTGTTGGGATACAGTGTAGCACAGAATCACGTTATATGTCTAACAACAGTATTCTGTATGCACTTTTTTTGTTATTCACATCTGCTAAGTAGCGAGTACTGTAACTCCCATTTTACAGATGGAACGCAGAGTTCCTTGTCCCATATCTGCAAGGAAGCCTATGAAGAACCAGGGACTTGTATCGAGGCCTTTTCAATTGCAGCCAATTACTGTAATCCAAGATTGGATTTCAGCTGCAGGCTGAAAATCAGAAGGCAAAAAGGACAGTCACAGTAGAGAAAGAATAAAAGAACAAAATAAAGGGAAGATAGCGGCACTTATTAGAAAAATAAGACTAAGGAATTAGGCTAAGGGCTAAGGAATTACCAAAGGGCCAGAGATCGAATATCTAGCAGAAGATACCCAATGTAGAATTCCCCAACCTGAAGGAAGGAGTGCAAGATCAGCTAGCTGAAACAGTTCTACCTTGCCTACTTTTCTGGTTTTGTTGTTTGTTGGGTTTTTTTTATGTTTTTATTAATTATGACCTACCTTGTCACAAGTCTGAATGAGTGGTAATGCAGTATTTGAAATCTGGACATACCTACCAACCTCCAAACTGAGAAAAATCATAAGAAATACCGCCACAAATTTGGAACGCTTTGCATTTTTGGACTGGAAAATTTTAGACAGTTAAAAGGAGAGATGAAAAGTCACTAGTTACATTTTGTTCCACATAGAAGAGATGTGAAAAACATGCCCTGCATGCGCAACCACAAAGTTTGGGAGGTTCTTTATAATGAGAAGGACAGAACGTCTTCAGCACCTACATATTTCTTCTCAGTAGTTCAATACATTCAACAATTGCCTCAGAAATGAAAAACCACCCTGCCACTGAATGCTACAACACAAGGCAATGTTTGAAGTATTACCTGACTTGAAGATATGTATTAAGCACATAAGCAGCGTGCCCAGCTCCTGGCAATAGAAAGTATGTTGCTGCTCATTCATATCCACTTTCAATTGTTTGGTAACAATATCTTCCAGTAGAATGCCAACCAGTTGTAGTAAGAACCTTGAAAAAACATGTATACAATCAGCAGAAAAACTATCAATGCAACATCTTTCAGAATAAGATGAGGTCTGCCCAAGAAACTCAGTACGTTTGAAAAATAAAATATGAAGTCCTTGTCCATTCATCCTAAATAGGATGCCAAATTAAATGCTACAGAACAGGTTGACCTAAAACAAATACGAAGTTATATGTATGGTAAGATGATCACAAGCATTTTAATAATTACATATTGGATCTGGGTTATCTACTCATGAGCTAAAGTTGTCATAGCATGCATACACCAGCCCATCTCCCTTACGCAGCAAACATTCAAAATGCTATGGTGTCTTTATAGTGATTTGCAATGAGCTAAAAAACACACCATGACAGTTATCACAGCTCAGCTGAGGAGAGGTAACTCAGCAAGTCACAGTAATTCAGCTGTTTACAACCTCATCTATCCACACTCTACCGCACAGGTTCCATATCAAATCTCCAGCTGGGACAGGCGGGGGGAACCCACAAAACGAAAAAAACCCCAAACAACCACCATGCACCAAAAAAAGGGCATTTGAGGAAAGCCATCCTTGCTCCTGGCCATAACCCTTCCTCAAGTCACTCCTGCTGGACATAAGGTCATATTAAGGGAGTCCAGAAGCCCATTTTTCCCCCCTCTACCATCACCCTCCCAGTGAGTTGAATGGTAAGAAACAGCATTTAATTTGTATCAGAAGTTCCATACTTGAGTAAAAAGTTCTCATTTTCTTAAACAAATAGCTCTCTGAAATGCTTTGCACCACATTAAAACATAACACCTTAATGACAAACACTATGTCAATGCAATACCATTGCCATCTTTCCACGCTTTTTTGCCTGAAGTTTGTCACTCTGAGGACATCAGCATGGGAAGCTAACTAGACAAAGCCAACTCTGTAAAAATAGGAAGTAAAGAGCAGGACTAACTTAATAGATTTGAATCCATCTGCTGCCAAGATTCCAGTACAGAACCTGGGCTTCTACTAAGGGGATGGCTCATCTTTCAGTCCCCACACAGGGAGGAAGGAAAGGGTTAACCACTTAAGTTTTTGGACGTGATTTTAATAAGTCCAGCATTGACCCATTTTAACAACTCCATTAGGTCCTTCACTTGCCTCAAGAAGAGGTATCAGACCAGTTCAAAGTACCCACTACAAACTGCTCATCTCTTCCCTTTACTGTCCATCTCTTCATTCCTTCCTCCATACACAGTCCTCCCATATCAACTTATTAACAGACTTTGTTCCTATCAGGTAACAGTTCTATACAGGTGTATACATTGCACAATATATTTGGGGTTTCTCAAAAGTCTTAAACTTTCCTCTAAGTTATCCAAAAGACAACATACCTAGAAAATGTCTCTTCAGGCAGATATTTAGCCTGTTTAACCTCAGTGCGATCCTCTGGTGCGGATACATTATTTTCTCCATGTCTCAGTCTGTTAATTGCTTGACACGAAATCAAATATGGTGAGAAGGAAAGCTCTTGTATACGAGACAGAACAATGTCTTCTGTTGACTGTGAAATCAGAACTCTAAGGATAGCTAAAATTCCTGAAATCCACAGCTGTACAGTGCTCACTGATGCCTAAAACAAACACAAAAATGCAGAAGACTGAATACTTTTGGAGTTAAACAACACTACATAGGAATGTATTCCAAAAAATTAACACCGTCATTAACTGTTGTATAAAATCAGACCCTTTTTGAGAATGGAGCGAGCAGGAAATAACTTCTATGTTCAAGTCTTCCAAAATGCTATTCTTATGGTAACTGTCAAGCTTATATTCACTCTGTTAAACAATCTCTTAACTATAAAAATGGTACTAATACTTGCATAAGAAAAATGTGACCTACCTATTAAATTGCATTCTAGAATTTTTTATAACACTATGTCTCTCTACATTCCTGATCCTCAGAAATGAAGGCAAGTAATCCATAAGCAGAATGTTCCTGTATAAAGTGCTTCCAGTTGGTAAATCATATTGGTTCTAATAAATTCTTTCCTAAAATCTGCTGCAGGTACTTTAACACCATGTTGCAAATTAAGAAAGTGAAACATATGCTCTTTTGTTTTGCATGAAAGATACCAGATTCTCTCTTCTCTGGAAAGAATTACTTACCATTGTTTTAGGAGTAACAAACATACTCCTTAAAAGCATGTCCACAGGGCGAAGGGATGAAGGAGCTAAAATTTCAAACAAAGTGTTCAATACTCCCAGAGCATCATGAGAGTCTATATGCATCTGTAAAAGAAAACCACAAAGCTAATTTGTAACTATCCACTAAAGGTAACTGCAACACAAAATTACCATTTCATGTTTTAAACATTCCTATGACAACCTGTGTGTAATGAAGCTGTTCTTTACAGTACAAAATTCTGAGCAACCAAAAGCTGTGAGAGGTAAATTAAAGTTTCACTGCTGGCCTTCCTACATGGGATTTTTGAGAACTCAGACAAAAATCTATCATATGAAATTCAATACACATACCACATATATTTTATTAGGAGAAATATGTCATATTCAGAGAATGAGACCAGAAGACTGACTTCTCACAAAATCTAAAAATTTTTCTCCTCCCTGCACATCCTACCAGGTGTATTTATAGAGAGCAATGCTGGTTGTGAATAAACTTAAGCAGGTAACTAGGAGAAAAAAAAATTCCTAATCATCAGAAAAGTGAACAGCTACAATGGTATTACACTGCAGCAACAGAGGTAGGACACTCTACTTGATCAGTTTTTTTAGATAAATTACAAAACAAACTGCAAAAAGCAAAGGACTGGACTCAAAATCTGGATCACCCTATCTTGCTGAAATAATTTGACTGTTGAGCACATGCACAGATTCATACAAAACAGCAGCAATTTCGATTTGCAAAGCTAAAATTCTGGCTCAAAAACTGTTGTCTGATCCACAGTAACTGCCCACCCTCCCCAACCATGAGATCTCCTCATGGGAATGAGGAGCTGCTATCACAGAGTAAAGAACATTAACGGCACAATTTCACTAGTTTTACTTTTTATCCTTCAAGTAAGTGTTTCTAATTCCAGGAAAGTTGTATCGAAGACAAGTCCTACATTGCTTAGGGAGCAGCCCTGAAAATCTTTCTCCTGGAAGGAATCTTCTTTTCTTCCCAGATACAAAGGGCCTACTCTCATTCCCCAGTGTGCAGTCCAGTAAGACAGACATGTACACACTGGAAGGAGTCTAGCAGAAAGCCACCCAGATGGTTACAGACTTGCAGCAGCTGTCGTACAAGGGGCAGCTGAGACTGTTCAGCCTGGAGAAGGCTCAGGGGGATCTTTATCAATGTGTACAAGTATCTGACCATGGTAAGTGGGAGAGAAGATGACACAAGTACAGAAGAGCGAGCCAGAATCTTTTCAGTGGTATCCAGTACCAGGATAAAAGGCAATAGGCACAAGCTGAAATACAGGAAATTCCATTTAAATATAGTTTTTATTTATTTGTTTGTTTGTTTTTCGCCTGTGAGGATGCTCAGAAACTGGAAGAGGTTGCCCAGAGAGGTTATGGAGGCTCCATCCTTAGAGACTGTCAAAACTTGACTGGACAGGGTCCTAAGCAACATGCTTTGAGGGGAAGACAGTATCTAGAGGTCTGTTTCAACCTCAATTATTCCACGATTCTGTGATTTATTAATGCAGTTTCAGACTATGTCTTTTCATTCTCCTCACTAAGAAAAAAAGCAATTAGACCCACTGCAGTTACGAAAAAATAATTTTGACATTCTATGAACATGGGAGAATTTTCACAGCATTTAATGAGTGCTTCGATATAATCATGTATGTAAGAGAAGTGGAATAAGCTTCCTCTGGAAACAGCCTCAAAGAGACTGCACATATTTTATGCATTTAAATATAACCTTTATCACTTCAAAGACTTAGTTTACCTTGCAGTAATTTTTTCAGATATGGCAACCACACTTTCAAGCAAAGACACTTTCTGTCTTCATATAAAAAAAAATAAATCAAATATTCAAAGCCATTATTGATACATACATTATAACAATTATTTTAGAAGTTTATAGATTAAAAATTCATATAATAACCTGTTGTTTTGCAAGCATTGGGAGAATAATATCAGCTATTTGCCGGGACAATCTTTTCCATTTGTCTTCATTTTCTTTATGACACTGTTGTAATACTAAGATGAACATTTCTAGCACCTGAGGAAAAGTCCAAAAGAATGCAAGTGAATACCCACACTAACAGAAAACATTTAAGTCATACCATAGTGGAAAAAATATTTACTATTTCATCCATCTGCCAAAAAGCAAAAAGAAAAGAAAACCCCCATGAGAAACCACACAATTTGAAAACCCCATTTTCAGGTTAAAAGTTTGTTCTTAGTTATGACTTTTTTTTCCAGTCACTTTCATAAACCAGAAAAAAAGCTTTCTAGGTCCTTTTTAAATGGCATTTGTCAAAAGACTATTCAAAAAACTGGAAAAAGGATAGTAAATCTAAATGCTGCATTGCATACTCAACAAAAAGGGGAGGAAGGAAGACAGCAATTTCCTGCATGCACACTCAAAACTAGCTCAAATAAAGTTTAAATTTGGTCACGGAAACAGAATTGGCATTTTGATAGGACAAGGGGTAATGGCTTTAAACTGGAAGAAGGAAGATTTAGATTAGATATAAGGAAGAAATTCTTCACCATGAGGATGGTGAGGCACTGGAACAGGTTGCCCAGAGAAGCTGTGGATGCCCCATCCCTGCAAGTGTTCAAGGTCAGGTTGGATGGGGCTTTGAGCAACCTGCTCTGGTGGAAGGTGTCCCTGCCCATGGCAGGGGGGTTGGAACTGGATGGTCTTTAAGGTCCCTTCCAACCAAACCATTCTATGATTTTTATAGAGCTCATTCACCTGAGATATGTCACTTTCATATAAAAGTTTATAGGAGAGTACACCAATGGCAAGGTTCACTTCTAGTAGCTGAATGTGTTACTGTTTTGAGGGTTATAGAGACTGCACTTTCAAGGACAGACAGGCCAAAGACACAGCAAGCAGCAATGTTAATATGCAGGCTGGGAAGTGGGACAGAAGAATCTGGTTCAGAAAACCAGTTACACAGAGCACTTGTAAAAGAAATTCAAGTACTTCAGATTCAGAAATGCAGCCAATTAAATAAAAATTACATGGACACGACTGCGGAACATGCCAGCCACAGCCAGGGAACAACAGAGCTGTCCAGAGGTTAGTTTAGACACACTGCACAAGCAGAACAGGACAGAATAAGAACTACAAATGGGATGGTGTGGGAAGAGCAGTGCATGGGTGGTCTTTAATAGGTTAAGTGTGTCAGAAGGGGATCTGCTAGCAATTGCAGTACCTTATGTAACAAAGTTATTCACTATTTCACATCATGTGTCTACAGAGTGTCATTTCATATAGTTATATTAGTCATTTTATGATTATAAAACTACAAATTCAAAAGAAAATGTGGATACACAAAATTACCCCAATCTGAACATGCAGTTCTAACAAATTATTTTGACAAGATGTACTGACTTTTTTCCAACTATTCTCAGAAAATACATCGCTTACATTAGCATACACTAGAACTGCATTTTCACATGATGAAAGGAAAAGCACATTAAGTTTGTTAAGCACCTGAATAAGCCATAAGATCCCATGTTAATTATGTCACTTCTCTTAAAACTACTTTTATGTTTTTCTTTTAAACAAAGTGTATTGAAGAAAGTAATTCTTATACTCCTACAAGGCAGAAACATGTTTTCCAGACCCATGAGGTCTGGGGCAAAGTAAACAGTTGTTAGCACTTACTAAGTACGGGTTTCATTATCTTATTCAAAGAATTCATATTTTATAATGTTATCGAAGATACTGCTATTGTACAGCAACACCTAAATCATCTCTATGCAGTATGTTTCCTACTTTTAATCCCATTCTTTTAAGTTTCTTGAATCTTAATTTATTACAACTCTTCTACTAACCTTCTGTTTATTCAACCTGCAACACAACCAAGATCGTGGACCTAACTTGAGCTTTTCAGTGCCTTGTTACCTAGGCTTGACTGTAAAATTCCAGATATGTTATTTGACTTGAAATACTGATTTGTAGTGCAGAACCTTTCCCCTACTCCCAAAAATCTTAGCCTATTCTCTCTATAAGGAAAGATCACACACAGAGTCCAGCTATTCGAATTTTGTATACAAAATCATTAATACTGCCTGAAGCATTTTTAGCAGTCAAAGCAATGTTACCCTTTTATAGGCCGTAAACAAGGACGCTTTGTCCTCCTCTCTCACCTGATGGTACTGAATAAGTCTCAGCAGCATTGACACTACTACCTCCTTCTGTGTTTCCAACTCTTTTCCAGCATCAGCTTTATTTGTTCCTCTTAACACAAAGAGATCATGAACAATGGGTTGCAGAGCTGGTATTGCTGAAACGAGATTTGTTTGGTTTAGCATGAGACAAGTCAGTCTTGAAGTGTTTTCTTGTTCTAACAGTTCAGATACTAAAAGTAAACTGTGCTTTAGTTTATTAAAGGTTTTACCCATCCCTAGAAAAAAAACCCCAAAACACAAACCCCAAACTTATCATGCATAATGATGTTCATCTTTTTACTTCTAGCAGAAAATTCATATTATGGGCACATTTGCCCATGCTTGCAGAGTGAAAACATGTATTTTTATAAAGTATTTCTCAGTAGAATCAGTGGAAAGTACGAGAGAGACGCTTCTACTTCAAGGCTGAAAATTAAAATCAAAGCCTTTAAAGTACTTCTATGTTGTGAACTTATTACCTAATAAAGTTTCAAATAAAAGCTCTGTTGCTATTACGTACAATGCAAGATATGGGGTAGCAGTGTCAGTAGGGTACAATAAACTTCCTGAAGGAATTATTTCATGTATTAAAAATTTAAAAGCTAGTGTCTTCTGGAACAGTCAGTATGATTACAGTTTTCTATAGCTTAGTATTCAATACTGTTTTTATTGCTGGACTATTTCTGATATTAGTGTTGGTGTCTTGGGTTTTTTTTGTGTGGTGTTTCCTCCCTACCCCCCAATTACCATGTGTAACAGCTTTCCTCTCACTCGCCATGATACCATCACACAGCTGAATGATCTTAGGAATTCCGATTATCTGTTTGGAATGATACCGCTCGTAAGACAGCAACACCAGGAAAAAAAAGATATTAGGAATAATAGCTTCAGATTCCCTGGGGAAAAAAAAAAAGTGCCAAGTTTGAATTGTGCAACTCTGTTCAGTAAAAATGAAACTTTTTACAGTAAGATTTTTTTTTTAAGAATGTGTTGTTCTGCTTTCATACAGTATTTTTGTAGCCTGTTCTTTACTACGGTTCCCCCCCCACCCCAAGGAATTTCTTTCAAGCTTTCACCATTACACAGTTACTAATATTATAATATACTATGTAATACTGTAATGCACATGACACGCATTGGAGTATTTCTGTAGGAGACCCACAGAGCAAAAAACCCACTTATCTCTTCTTGCGTGTGAGAAAAAACAGAAATAGCTGTCAATAAAAATTCCAATGCATTGCTTATGATCTGTTAGGTACTACACAAAACGTACCAGGCAATCAGAATACATATGGATCCACACAGAATCCACAATAGGAAGAAGTAGCTCTCCCTTCAGCAACTGAATCCTAGCAATGAAGTGCTGATTCCTGAAAGCATAGCTTTGAGGGGGTTCCAAAGGAATGGTGTTAAAATATCAAATGGTGAAACAGAACAACACAGTTTAAGACTTTTTCCCCCCCCCCCCATGCTACTTCCCGACTTCTTCAGCCACATGAAACCTAAAATAATCTAAAAGGGCTGTCTCTGGAGCCAGAGAATAAACAAGCACATTGCCTGGAAGGTAACTCTCCCTCATAAGGTAGAAATAACCAGCAAAACTAATCACTACATGCTTCAGAATAAGACAGTTGTAAATCCACACTGTTCAAAGGATCTTTGATAATTTCATACCTGAACTGTCCTACTTCAATGTATTCGAACTGCTTTAGCACAAATCCAATAAACACCTAAAGAGAGAATAAAGTGTGTAACAGATACAGAGACATTAATTGCCATTTGAAATAATCTTGACAGCTATAAAAGTGCACGCTTTGGAAGCAGAGAAAGGATATGAGGCACTGAAAATCATTTATACTTATAGTTCATTCTAATTGTTATGAAGTGTTCCCTCTACAGTTACAGAAGATCTTGAGAATCTTCTTATGTTAGAGCTTATTACAGTTTACATGAATTTATGCCACATTTTACCTACAGTCTATATATTTTTAACTTTCCGTCTCACTCATGTAACACACGTTATTTGACACATTATAGTAAATAAGTTAAGAATCAACCAAAAATCTAGCTCTAAACCAAGATAAAATCCAAAGTATTCATGCATTCAAAAGACTTATCTGTGTACAAACTTACAGGAAAGTTATGTATTGCAACTCATACTAGTTTATAAACTACAAAAATACTGTAGTAAATAAAAAACTTGTAAATAAAATATTTAAATTTTATTTTATGTTACAAATTTACTGCTTATATGGACAATCATCCAGGCTACTGTATTTGCCACTAGCTTCCCCCCATCATTAAAATAAAACAATGGCTGTCAACTATGATGTTCACTATCAGTTAGACATAAGTCCAGTCTCTCAATATAGAAAGAAGGTATTTCTATTTGTAAATGAAATTTTATTTAACAACACTGACTGTCTTGTCCACATCATCTTATTCCTAAAGTCGATCTGATGAACAGTTCTTAAATAGTTGTTGCAGAGCTTAGAAAGTAATTTATATGCAACAGAAAACCAGAAAACTGGAGCTTTTTGTGGCTGGAAGTTGGGAACTGAGTCTTACCCTCCTTTAAGTCTATGTTTTCACCTATAGTGCAAGGAATGGATAGTTGCAAGTATTTTTGCTGTAAGTATTAAGCTTGTTGGCAAGATCGCTGTATTACAAATTTGCAAAAATGGTGAGGTACCAACCTGATCCGAATCCAGAAGACAGTAGTTAACTCGTAGCTGAACCAGTTGAGCAAGCAAGTCTAGAACTTGTCTCTGCAGCTGTACCGATGTTGTTGTAGTATATTGTTTCAATGCTTTTATGACAAGGGGTTCAAATAAACGAATGTGACTGTGAATAGCATTCTGCAATAGAGAGATTTTAAAGTGATCTAATATCTGAACAGATCTCTCATTCAAAACCAAATTACATTTAAAAAAGTGTTTTAAATATAAGTTACAGCTCTTTCAGGAGTACATAGACACAAGTACCTTATCAGCACGATGTTTTGCTGCACTGGTAATGCCAGTTTTCAGCTGTGTAGAAACTTTTTGCAGCACATCAAACCATCTGTCATTAAAAAGATAAAAAAACCCCATAAACATTAAAAAAAATGGAGGGACAAACACACCCTACTTAGATGCATATTGTTTTATCAATGCCAACTTTTATCTATTTGCCTGCTTCAAGAATCTTAGTAAAACAAAAGAGCAACAGAGACAATCTACAGTACATTTTGATCAGATCACAGAGATTTGTGGACATCAAACACCTAGTAGAGAAAGAATTTCTGGTCTTTGCTTAGTCACCCTTCTGCCTTTCCTTTAAGACTACTGACTATTTGCTACAATTAGCAAATTAATGAAATAGTTTTGAACACAAGCATCTAAAACCATTATGCTTTAGAAAAAACAACCCTTAAGTGATATTCATTTTAATGATTTAGCTTAGATTTGAAGAACACATTAGTGATAATCAATACAGTGTAGCATTCAGGATCTCACTACCAAGACAAATTACTCTGCTTAACTCTACAAGAAATTACAATACTGTAATTCCAACTTACTTAGCTCCCCTATGATACTTGCATTTATGAAAAACAATAAAAAGAGATTCTAGTTCAAGTTAACATTATATCATAAGGGAAGAAAGTTACCCTGAAGCATCGTGTTCCTGTTCAGTCTGAACCATGTTCCTTAGACTAGCATCAGCAAGGGCCTGTGTGAAATGCGTGTAAGGTGCCATGAAGCAATAATGATAGAGACCAGGTCTCAAATTGGAAGAACCTAAGCGTTGAGCTTTGCCTTGAGCTTTGTTGGGGTTTGAAGACAAGCCATCATACTGAGAAGCCAGATTTGTCCCAAACAATGTTTTCAGTAACTAGAGAAGAAAATTGGAAGGAAAAAAAAGGTAGTGTTTCAGTAAAGAAACAAACTTGACTCCTCATCCTCCCAAAGGACTTAAGAAGAAAGGTCAAAGTGCAAACTGCAGATCATGTAGTCAAATACAAGACAACAGAAAAAAGCTGGAAAAAAAACAATCCACATCTCACTCAAAAAGATATGATTGTTTTTGCAACTGAAGCTATTCCCATGTGAAAATTCAAAATAGCCTACTAAAGATCACCTCCTGAAATTAAGTTTTGATGACCTGAATCCAAATGTTTAACTGGAAGCCTGGAAGAAATCCATCAGTAAGGCAGTTCTTTGCTTTCCAGGTTTCTGATGTAGTTAACTCGCTACAGAACACATTTGGGAAGGTAGGAAACAAACTTGTTTTCTGAGCATTAGCTAAACTAGTTCTCTGAACTGGAAGGAGTTCAAGAAAAACTGTATTATTCAGATGGTATCAAGTTTCAGAACAAGTCATGAAAATTAAAGAAAACATGCTCTGTTTCCTCCACCTGGGCTACAGTTTCCTCACACTGCTTCCCTTAAAAGAATGGCCAGTCTTAGTATCCAATTGATAATCACAGGACATCAGGGTTAACCTTCCAGTAACACACAAAAAATTACCTCCTCACCTGCTGTACACAAACTGTTGCCATTGTTGGTTCTCTGTTGAAACATGATTTTAGGTATCCCAAAATTTCTTCTACACACTAGAAAAGCAGAAAAACAAGTGCATCTAATTGTATTTTTCTTTATTATATAAAGCATTACTATGAAAACTGGATAATAGCACAGGTTCTTTTACTAAGTAAAATTACACTAATTTAAGGGAAATCGTGGAAATATGTAAAGAAATAAAAATGCAAGATCTGCCTCCTAGACTTGAAATACCACAACGCCTAACATCACAGTTAAGCAGAAAAAATATCAAGACACAGGGGAGGAAGGAGAGCAGTATGCTTTCTGACGTGTTGTATATTTAACATGAGTATATTTAAACATATTAATAAAGTAAGAATGACTGAAGGCAAACCATTTCACTGGAAAGATAAATCTCCACATGAAATTTAAACAGTAAAAAAAAATCACTCCAGTTTTCAACAGCAGCAGTATAACCCGGAAAATCTGCTTTAGCACTATATCCAACATTATGGCAGCACAACACTTCTAGGACTACTGTCTCTCTCAACAGTACCAATTTAAAAATCAATTATATGTGTTTTTTCCCATTAAGGACCATAGATATTGGACAACTTAACTACCAAAAAAAAAAACACAGATATCTTATACCTTTCCAATGTCTTGAAGAGTAGCAAGTTCCAAGATCTGAGACAGAACATCTAAGGCAGACCGTAAGAAACATCCAAACTTTTCATTAGTGTTCTGGAGATCCAAAGTAACCTGAACCCAAAAAGTAAAAAGACACTTTTTCTTAATGATTACTTCACAAGGAGATAAAAATTACAGAAAGAAGTGGGTATTTACATAAAATGATCTTTTGCCTAAAATTTCAGTATAGTTTAATCAACACCACTGACAGCTTAGACTGCCTTAGGAATTGCTGGAAAGGTAGGACTTCATTTTGACTAAGAAAAAGAAAGGGATCTTCTAGTTTGAGGAAGTTACAGCATCTGGGAAGGCCTAGGATGTCGACAAGTAATGGAGAAGGTATAATGTATTTCTCAGAAACACAGTAGGTGTAATAAGAATACAGCCCCTGAAGGTACAAATCAGATCACCAAGCCCCTAGGTAATGCATGTTCTGTTACCTGACCTAATGAGGAAAAAGCTTACCCATCCTGGAATAAACTGCAGAGAGAACAGACATTGGGATCTATTCAGCATTGCCAAACCAGGAAGGGTCATTCGGTACCAGCAGTAGTGACAGCAGAGAAACAAGCAATAGACTGACAATGCCTATCAGGGATTTTTGTTTGGTTGGTTTTTGTTTTTTATTCGTGGTGGTTGTGGGGCTTTTTTTTTTTTTTTTGGGTATGAGTAAACTGTTTACACAGGCAAACAAGTGAGTCTCAATACAAGCAGAGTCATGTCTAAAACAAACACAAAGTGACTCCCCAACCACATTCTAATTCAATCAAACAATATCATGCAGTACCTTATAATTAGCATGGGTTGCTTTCAAGACATCATATAACTTCAGATATGATGGAAGATGATAAAAGCTTCCTACTGAAGATGATTTACTTGTTGGAACAGGCCCAGCAGCATCAGTTTGCCTAGTAGCTTAAAAGAATAGTATACATTAGCACAACATATTTTTTCTAGTGTGCTTATGACATGTATACTTAACATAACTTACCATACCTGAATTATTAGACAGCATGAATTTTTTGATCCACATGCATATTTTAAACTGCAAAAACACATGTTGTACAACTAGAAAATTAACTAGCATTCCAAGAAACTAGCCCTCTGAGATAAGAGAAACTAACCCACAGGGCTTATTATTGAAGTGCAATTACAATTTAAAAAACCAGAATTAACACCCATTTCCTTCACTCATTACTAAGAAAAAAAAAGTTTTCAAGATTCAGAATCTTGTTTCCAACAGCAATTTAAGTTACTCCTGCCAAAAGCTGCAAAGCAAGTTTCAAACTTCTTTGAAGCAAAATACATGCAAAAATCACTTCTTAATTTTAGTCAATAGCTGAGTAGATTCAGAAAACCAGTGAGGAAAAGGATTCAGAAGTACCCTGCTTCTGAAAAGTACAGTTAATTTTCATAAAAAACAAAACAGTAAAGACCACCCCACCCACAGCTACCTTTGCTGCAATGCAGTCCTGAAAAGAACTTCTAACAGTAAGTCTGCCAGCCTTTTGAACTAAAACTTCAGAAAACAAGTTACTCAGTTTTAATTCTTCTCTATATGCTGTAACCATACTTAGGTGGGGATGGTAGGTGAGAGGGTTAATAACAGTAAGTGTGTCTACCTGGACTCGTTTCACCACCCTTTTTAGGGCTCATTGGCACAGACGCCTGTTCGACAGACTCTCTCTCTTTCCCCTTTCTCCGAATTGGGCTAAGAGAAGGTGGGTTTGTGAGAGAAGGTAATGCTGCCTAGAATTAAAAGAAGCTTTATTAATTTTTTATGCACAAGTAGCTTTTCTCCTCTTCTACACAAATACAAGCATATTCACCTTTTGTTTAAACTCCCCTTTATTTAACTGTCAGTTAAATTAAAGTGTCTGAACTCCCAGGTTCAGGGTATGAATTTCCTGGGTGAAAAAGAAGCTGTTTAATATATTCCCTACTTTCCTTCTCAACTTCAGCATAAGCCAGTGAGATGGAATTAGATCTCAATGACTAAAGTTTCTTTTGATTCCAGACAAAGGAGTGTCAAAAAACATATTATCACATTTTTAAAATATGAAGTAGTTACTAATGCTAATAACATTGCCCTACAGTCACTAAATCAGTCTCAAAATGTAGATGCCTCAAAAAACCCCCAAACAAAACAGAAACCCAAACCCATAACTCATATGAGCTGTTTCAGAAATCAAAATATTTTGCAGGATATTCAAGAGATAGAAGAGTTATTTTTAGCCCCAAAAGCAGCTCAGTGCATTACAGTCAGTCAACCAAAGCCAAAGTCAACAGTTGTTTACCAGAGTACGCAGTCCAATACTCCATTTACTATACACACTCCTCACTGAATTAATGTTTCAAGTAAAGTCACCGGGAATAAAAGGTTCAAAGTTCAAGGTAATATTACGAACACTGCAGAACTAAAGAGAAACCTGTTACATGGAAGAATGATATGCATGTTCTTCTCATGTTACTTGCTTTCCTATCCATATTGGAGTCATATTATCAACGTATTAGATAGTCCCTCTATCAACTCTAAAATATGGAGCCTTGAAAAGGTCTGTATCACAACAGTATTTAAGTCACACAAATTTATTTATTTATTTTCAATACATGCCTTTACTGCTGGGCCAGGAGCAACATCATCCATTACATGTGCACAAATATTAATGACCTTCAGCAGGTGAGAAAAGAGCTGTTCTACTAAAGTAACAAGACTTCGATCTGCCAGAGCTGGCCAGGGTTCCTCCTGCTTTGCAGCACCTTGGTTTGAATCTTCTTCAGCACTCCACGGATTCTTTAAGCATTTGGGAGCACTTGCTGCAATAGGAATCACATTATTTGAAGAAGATAAAAACTTGGAATTATCAGAAAATTTTAGAGGTATACATGTTATCATCTCTGTATGAACAGAAATTAAAATAGAAAAAGAGCGTCTACATTTTCAAAACCAGCAATAGGGGTACAGTTTTAAACAACAACTAAAAAATGTTAATTCTTTGTACCCAGTCTGCACTAAGTATACAGCACATTCTGTTTGGCAACTAGAGGAAATTTGCAACTTGGGAGGCAATATCTTCAAGCCTCCTGGGTGCAAGAAGTTCCCTCCTTATTTCTTCTGCTCAATCTTGCAAGTATTTTGTTGTGTACAATCAGAATAGCATTACAGATGGGCCTTCTGATGCTTACGGTAAAAATACCACGACAATCCTACTTTTCTTGTTCTGCTTTACCTGCAAGCAAATTTCCAGTCAAAATCAAAGCATCCTGATGTGCAGAGAGGTCCAGTGGGAACCATGCTGACGAAAGGAGAGACAGAACCATGCCGGCCATTCCAATGGTGCAGCCCTTCTGAGCTTCATCTGAAGGACTTGGCTGGGAAACACTGGAAGTTTAATTTTGGAAAGTCATGACTTTTTTCCCCCCTTTTGACAAGTTTAAAGTCTTAAGAAAACTAACAGTCAAGTAGACTGCTAATCTAAAAAAAAGTAATTAAAAAATCAGTACTAGAGAAATAAACATTTAATTCTCAAGTAGGACTTAAAACTAATTTGCAGTAGAGAACTGACAATACTTCTTCTTGAAGAGCCATTACTTTTTTTTTTAAATAGCAAATATCAAAGCTGCTAGTGACATCTACTGATAAACTGAAGAATCTTGTATTTAATTGCTAACCACAATGGTCCTGAACTACCTCCAGTTAAAAGTCTTGTGCATATGCAAGGTAGGGATAGGACACGTAAGCTGTAGTATTGCAATGTAACAAGACATTGTTTTAAAGTGATAAGAATTTAATTAAAACAATTGTAATTCATCAAATCATTCAGATTTATGGATGGACTCTATCCAAGATTGTAATTTGCTGCTGCATTCCATATTTTCCTTTACAATAATTTTAAAATCAGATTTTCCCACACAACTCAAGTTTCAAAAAGAGGAGGCAGAGATCACCAAAATATGTTTGTCAGAATACTATGGGAATTACACACATCATTTCAAAGCTGTAAGACTTGCACAATACTACTAACTTTCTTTCAGGAAAAGACTTTATGCAACCTGTAAATAAAGGAATTCTTTCAGGATAATTTTTCACTTTAAAAAAAGTCTTCTAACGTAGTCACTCTGGTCTAATACAACTAGAGCAATTTCAGAAAATAAAATTTACACTAAGGATAGCTATTATTTTGACAAAGCTACACAGGTAATTACAGTGCCTCTCTTTTTTGTTTTTTAAAAAGTATTTCATATGCAAGTGTTGTTTACTTTACACACAGTTAGAAACCCATGAGTTAATCCATGTTGAGTTGTACAGAGTTGGAGTGCAGCAGTTCCAATAGCTTTTTTATCATAAGAACAACAATTCTTAAGACAGAAAAGAATTCTGGCAAAATTCTCATGTTATTATCCATGTTATCATATTCTTATTACCTAGAATGATAAATGTTCGCATCATTCCACAAAAGTAAAGTTACAATCCAAATTAGTATGAACACATGCCAAAAATTTGTAAAGAAGGAATCAGAGGAAAGGGCAAAGGTTATGTCATTGCATCACTGATGAATATTAGATGCATCTTAAAATAGCATTTTTTTAAGCTGGGTAGAGCAGAAGACACATTGTGGCAATTCTGCATTGATTTTATTTTCCAGCTAAGTACTGCCCACATCTGAACCCATTTCATTTGTTAAAAGTGGACCTCAAGCTCAAAAGGACATCTTTGGCATATACAGAGCATGTCACACGTATGGCCAGCAAGGGAAGAACGGGCATGCCAACAAGAAAAGCAGCTGAGGGAGGGTTGGTTTTTGCTGTTGTTGGGTTTGGGGGCTTTGTTTTGTTTTTAAAATAAGATAAAATTTTGCAATAGTTTCAGGATACCAGAAGAGTAAAATAAAAGTAGAAACACAACAGCAGCAATGAAGAAAATCAACACAAACTATGTTAAATCTATTTAATAAAACAAACAGCTCCACACACGCACATATTCAGTAGCTGGTTTTACAGTTCATGTGGTACAGTACATTGATAATCCTAGGCAAGATCAAAGCTTTGGAGTTGTCAACTGTACAGTTACATTCTGAAGAAACTCTTCAGAATGTAAGTACTTTGAGGCTATCATATATTACCTATGTAACACTTAAGTATTACATCTCATTTGCTGTTCCCATTTAGTGTGCCAAGTAAGAACAATTTAAATGCACCTGACACTTTTACAGTTAAAAACAATTATGAACCAGCTTCCTTTATCTACTGTTTTTCAACATAAACATGAGATCAAGGTGAAAATGATGATGTTCTGATTTTAAAGAGATACTACAAGACACAATATCTTGAAAATAAACATCCTTTCAAAAGCATGGAAAATTTTCTCCTGTTACTTATTTTGATAGATACTGACCACATGTATCTTTCTATCACGGCACTTGCAGTCAATCCTTGTGATATACACTGTGGTTCCAGAGATGACAAAGTGCTGACAATATCATGACAACCTGATGTTACACTCCTCTGTATAAAAGTTCTTAAACAACTGCACATATATAGCATACTGCACAACAATAGCATATATCTAAATCAGAACTTCCAATACCTAAATAGGTATACTTCCATTTTGCAAACATGACTTTTAGAAGCTTGAATAACAGGTGAGGGAACATACCCACAGTGCCATCCCACACTCCAGGTGCAGACTGGAAACGTTGTAGAGAGAAGACACAAAGCTTCACAGCAGCCAAACTGAAAAGTTAACATGAAGAACTGAATTGGTTTCATCACTGGAAGGGTCAGCAACAACAACAAAATATCTTAAGCACGAGAATTAAATATATTACTATTGCCATTGCCGCAGTACCAAAGCTTCAGATACAGATACAGCCAGGAAATAATTAAAGAAAGCAACCAAAAAAGAGAAAAGAGAAAGTCAGCCACTATAGCAACTAAGAAAACTCACCGTAAGTGCTCTTGTAGTGGATACCGTCAATGCATGGGAAATTGCTGCAATAACCCTTGAGAGATTGTTTTCCATAGTGACATCTGTTGGACTTTGCAGCATACTGTAACCTCTATATGTTCTGAAATCAAAATATTTATGCTACTAAAACATGTACTTAAAAGAAACACCTCAATCAAAAATTATTATGGCTTAAACGACTATTATCTATTTTATAGACTACTTATAAAATACAAAATCTGAGAACACTCTAAATATCACCTTATTTTAATATTTTTGCTTCTGTACTAGCAAAAGCAATTTAGTTTATAAATCAAATCCCTTCGTTAGCAAACAGAAATTGCAGGCCAGCTCTCAATACCTAACTAGGTGCTCTAGAAATCACCACCAATTTAACATTAGTCTTTGCTTTTGCTCAAATCCATCTAACATTTTTGCATGTTCACAAACTTTGCATTATTGCTGTAAAAAGATTATTGCTATAGAAAAACAACTATTTTGTATCTGAAATAACAGTGTCCACAAAGTTCTATTGTTTCCATACTATAGTATATAAATCCTGAGTGACATGATCAGGGTCACATATGGAAAAGGCACATAATTAAAAACTTGTATGACAAATTGATAGAAGCAAAAAGCCCTCAAAAATATATACAACTCATACTGTCTATAAGACAAGATACCTAAACAGAAGAGTTTAGGAAAGTATAGTTGGCAGCAAAAATACAGCAACAAGATCACACTATCAAAATTAGAATTTATTTTTAAATTATACAGGCAGTACAGACTTCTACAACCACAATCATTAAACAGGATGTGAAGAATTATAAATCCAGATCAACATATCTGAAGAACAATAATGTGTACACACAATTAGCCTGCAAAGCTGCATTTATTTGTGCAACTTAATGCACAAATAGGGTGATCTCAGGATGAAAAGAAGATAAAGTTTATCACAGAACAACGACTCCCTACGATAAAAATGTGAGCACATCACTAGTAACCCACGCACCAGTTTATTCTTTAAACACGAGACTCTTTCTGTGGAGCCTGAAACTACCACAGATGCTCCTACAGAATGGAAAAAGAATTAATAAGCACATGGATTTGTAGGATTTACTTATTCTAGGCATTACAAATTGAAATTTGGGTCCACGTTGCTTTTAAAGCAAGACAAGACACGTAACATACCTGGTGATAGTGCTCACCGCAAAGTGAGATGGAGGCTGTGTTTCATGCATTAGTAGTTTCAGGTAGACGCTGCTTTGGTCTCTTGCCACTGCCACAACTGGATCAGCCTGTCCTTGATCACAGTTATAAAACAGCTTTGGAACAAGCCTTAACGATAATTGTCAAAAAGGAGAAGTATTATTCAGAAATTATTTAATATGCAATTTAAAGTACATTTAAAATACATTTAATGTACAGTTCAGAAAGCTGCATACACTAATTACACATATCAAATTGTAAGCAAAAGCTGTTGCTAAAACTCATTGTTAAGCCAAATTCATCTCTATACAACTGCTCTTCATTATAATCAAGGGGTTCAAATCAGGACAAAGGAACTGCTCTAGACATATGGTAGTTAAAATAAATCTTTTATATACTTACCTATACACACTACAACGATCATTTTGCTAGAGTATTTCTATCTCAGTGTTCCCCTGTCTCCCCAGATATATTCCCCATGGATATCCATGTCAACTGAAAATTAATTTCTACCTGAAAATGATAATTTTTCACCACCTGATTTCTATGTGGCAAAACTTAAATATACAGTAAGATCCAGCCTTCTTGAGCAACAACATTTTCAACTTGGACAACACTGAAAAACTACAGTACACACTTTTTGTAATTTCACTGACAGTACTTCAAATGAATGCCCATACTGGATGCTTCAAGGTGATTCTGCAAGCTTGCAGCAGCTTTCCTGGGCAGTTAAGTCTTTTCCTACCTTAATATACACCCTATCACTAAGTCAACATGAAGATGCAGAAAAACTCTAACTTGTTACCACTCAGTTAACAAAATAACTCAATTTCAAAATCAAGTCCCTGAATAGAAGCAACAAATACTAACTATGATGCAACAGTAAACCATTTCTCTGCTGCCCTGTTTCTGCAATACAAATACTTTTAAGCGGCAGAATTTTTAAGGTTTCATTGTCCTTTATTTGTTATTAGGAATGGACAGCAATGAATAGTCTGAAAAAACTAGGAACGAGACTCCTCTGACAATAAAATATTCCAGGAATTCAGTATCACATGCTTCCAACTTTAAACACAAAACTTAAGCCCCTGAATTCTAATAAATAAGCCACCAACTAATCCTTACTGTTTGGTGAGTTTATCTGGACAGCAATTGTAACTGTAGTAGGTTGTAGCAAACAGCTGCTTTTTAAACAAGATTAGCTACTTTACTATATCAGTGAGCATGAAAGTTTTAAGATATATTACTTATAATCATGTGGAAACTATAATGTTTGGGAGTCTGGACAACTGGGTAGAACTGCAACATTTGAAGTCCATCAACTATTGTCAGGATACTGAACAAATCACTTCAGCATGCAGAAAACTAACTTGAAGTTGAAACAAAGTGATCCTCAGAATGTAATTGTAATGCTAATAAAAAGCAAAGTGCAATTGTCTGATGATTCAGAATGACGCACATCCCAGGTACCATAAAGTTGCATTTGTCTCCTATCCCTCATTTAAACAAAAACATAAAAAATCCACCGAGAGATTATTTTAGTTATAGGTACACAGTAACGTGCAAATATCTTTCTAAAATCCTTTTTTTAAAAAAAAAAAAACAATCAAGCAAAACATAATCTCACATATACCTCATCAATGAGGCTGCAGCTACATGTCTCACTCTTGGATCTTCATCTCCAAGCAGACATATTACGACATTATTAAGCACTCTCTCCTGAAGTTTTAGTAGCTAGAAAATAAGTTAGTACAGTAAAGTTCATTGAACACTTTCATCATTTGACAAGATTGTTAAAAGATAGTTAACAAGTGAGATTTCATCTGTCTTACAAGTCTGCAAGACAATCTTTACCGTACCATTCCCAAATACAGTATTTAAATACATAAATGCCAAAAATTTTTTGAAGTTAAAAAAATAACAAACCATAACACCGCCCCCAACACACCAGAGAACACCAAGATATTTGAATCTCAGTAGTAAAGCATTTTTCTAGTTGTAACAAGTCTCAGAACACGAGCCTACTTATACACAACATACTTACAACAACGATCAGTGTTGATAGAATTTAAACACGAAGTGCTGAAATTGCACTGGTACCTTCATCCAGAAACACAATATACAGATTGAATAATTTACTTACACCAGTATAATGATGAATACCTCTGTGCAAGCTCTCAGTTTTTCCTTCCAAGAAGCTGACTAGCCTATGGCAAAAGAGTATTTAGAGTACATTAGTTAACGTTAAATATTGTTTCTCCCCTTCAGTGCTCTCAGGGTTCTTTTTTGTTTATTTTTTTAAAAATACCACTGCAGGGAGAATGTAGGAAGTAAACACACTTTTTGCTACCTATTCTAAAGGTAAGCTATTTGCTAAACTACTATCTGGCTAGTGTAACAGAAGAAGTACTTTTCTTTAGTTAAAAAAAACCTTTATTTACACATTGTGATTGTTTTATTTTTTTCTCATGCATGGAAAAATCAGACTGTTTTGAAAATATGGTAACACATTCCAAATATCACTATTCAGAAAAAGTCCAATTTTGTATGATTAAGGGTAACTTGAAGAATTTTCATATAAACATCTTTTGTCTTTAAGCTTGGAAGAACCGGCAGAGAATGAAGGAATGCAAGAAAAGGAAGTGAAGTTGTATTCATTTCAGTACAACGGAAACCGAGCAACAGAAGAGATCTGACAATAATGGAGAACAAGTCGGAGACTTTTTTGGGGGGGAAAAAAAAAACAACCACACAACTGGACATAAAATCCAAGTTAGTTTCCAGATTATATTGTCTCTCTCTGATCACAGATTTACAGACGACTTGACAAAACAGACTACTGACTAGAAACTCATATACAGGGTTACTACGATTGGGCTTGTTAGTGAAGTCAATGGTAACTTGACAAAGGAATTCATACACTCCTTATAGGAATGATTGGTCTGAATTAGTTTCATAAAGCTCATTAATGCTTCAGAAGAAACTGCCCCATTACGGTTACAGCTTCCTATACACAGCATCTTTGCACTACAGCTACAACACTCATGGAAAAATATAACAACTTACCGGAAATCTACCTCTGCAAGTGTTTCCAGAAGTTCCGTCCTTACTAGCCAATATGAGCTATTCTTCAGTGTAAGGAGGTCAACAATTAATTGTAAACCTAGTTCACTGTAACTGCTACTACATAAGCTCATGATGCAATGCTGAGAAGAAAAAACAACTTTCAGTTATATCACAGAAGAGGTTCTCTGAATCGAACTATGTAAGTGATCATAAAAATCTGTTCTATTTAGAATACTAAAAAAAGTTACTGCTTAAGAGCTACAAGAAAGTACCAGAGGTAGGTACATTGTAAGGCTAGGACACTAGCTCCATGTGAACTGATAAAATCTGCTGCTGAATTTAAACTCTGAAGAGGAACACAAGCCTCAGAGATCAGAGGACAATCCTCCAGAGAGTAAGGTCTAAAACTCACAGAACTTAAACACCTCAAGTACTATATTCTTGTCGGTTCAAAAACAATCTCTCCTAATTTCCACAGGGTATTTTTAAACACCTGGTTCTGATTTCCAAAGTTTTAACAAAAAGTCATACCTCCTCATTTCAATGACTGTTCTACTATATGCAAAATATGTGATCTTTGGAAAAAATTACAGAACTCTACGCTTCTGTGTCTTATTTAACTACACAAAAATGTACTTTCTTGTTTGGGGATTAACAACCCAAAATGCTTTAGAACATTTCTGCCAAAAGGTATGAAGTCAGGCTACATTATATACTGAGAGAAAGAAAAAGTCAAAATTCACTAGTATAAGTTGCCTGAACTGAACAATTCTAGTGAAGTCATCTAAAAAGCCATAATCATAAGTGTAATCATACATGAAACCACTATATACAAACAGTAAGATCATTGAACAGAAGGTTAAAAAGATAGCAACATTTAACTAACTGGATTTCCTTCCCTCAGTTGCATCACAGACCCCTCCTCTTAGCACAAGAAATTCCACTTCCCATACATGAACTATCTGCATTTTACTAAAAGTTATGCTTTGCCTGACTGACCCATAAGCTGCAATAGTCAGCCACTCTGTGCCTCTCCCCAGTGAATTAATTTCCCTTGGCCTCCAATTTGTCCTTGTTGTTCTACTTTTCTGGAAAATTACTCAAGAAAAAGCTCACTCCTTCACCCCTCTGTTTTTTCACAGAACACCTTCCACAGATTTTTATTACAGAAATAAGGTTCACACGCTCTAAGTTCTACTCACAAATTCAGCTATTGTCTCTATTTTAACAATTGCCTGATGGATCTTTCACCCAATTTGAAACACTTACTTTCCTGAGAGTTCCCTCACTTTTAAAAGTCATTATTTCAGAAAAATCACCTTTCTCACATTTAATTTTTGCTCTCCAAATACAGGCTACAACCAGGTGTTACACGTTCACACTTCCCTGTTTAGGCTAGATATCCTTTCTAACGCACTCATCCTATTGCTGATTAATGTAACATTACAGCTGATTCCAGTACATTCATGACTAGAAATACCATGAACTGCTACGCAATCTAACCAACAGAATTACTTTCCAGCTGTTTGTTCCTCCATTTCTGTGCCTGAATCCCTGTTTCTAGAATAAAGTTCCTGGGGAAGAACTCATTGTTTGCTACCTGAGCATGGGAGGATCCTAGTCAACAAATAACACTGCTGCGACCTGTGGTGGTGCAAATAAATTACTACTTCTGCTTACCCTCACAGCTGTACAAGCCAGTTTGCACGTAACAGAGGACTCATCTTTCAGCATTTTCTGTAACAGAGGTACGCAGTCTACCAAGGAAAAGAGATTTCCTAACAAAAAAATAATTTAAAGCAATGAAACAAAAGAAAAACTTGGTTGCATTAAAAAACACACACACTCTTAAAATAAATTGTTACCTGTTGAGTTTCTGACGTTTATTAGCCATTTTTCCACATCAAAGCGGGACTTAATTAGAATGGAGTTGACAATTGTTCCACACAGAATGGCAGTAGCTCCTCTAATCTGGGGATCTCCATGATCAATGTAGTTCAGAATATCTGATACATACTGCTCCTCTAAGAAAATAAGTTAAAACTACTTTATTTTAAAAATACTAGTCTTAGACTTAACTGAACCCTAAAAATGTCTCAGTGGAGGTATCAATTATTGTACAATTAATGTCAGCATATTCACAATACGCCCATCTTAGTTCTACCTTTCAGAGATCTCTTGCATGTAATCTACAGATCATTCACACCATCCAGACCAATGATCACATAAAAAAACCACTAGTGATTTATTTCAATTGTACACAAAATGCTCTGGTGAATTCTAAGAAGAGTTTTGGTCAACACCTTTGCCACTATCAGTATCAAAGCAGTTGAAAGCTCCAGGTCCCTGCTGATCATACTGTAGCATTCATAAAAATGAACCTAATGGCTTAGAAACCACCTACAAGATGGCCTGAAATAAATTAGAAGAAACCATTTATAAGATAAACAGACCAATTCTATATAGCAGTTGTACTAAGACAGCTTCAACTTGTCAGAAGCTGTACAAGTTTGTTGACTGAAACTTAACTTTAACTACAAAAAAAAAAATCTCACCCCATGCACTACTAGTGCAGATAGCATGTTCATTCCAATCGGTGCAATATTTGTTTGCAAATACCGAACTGGATTTAGAGTTTTCAGTATAGATGGTTCCTCACTTATTTGAAAACCCAAACACACTATTAAAATGGAATATGTGAACGGCAACATACCATACTCTTCTCCCATTGCTTCAAGGGGTGTTTTATACAGTTTGCTGAAGAAAGACTCAGGGTGAAGCGCAACAGCTGCTCCAACACAACTTACTGCCAGGGCTTTTACACTGACTCTCACATCTCTATCAGGAACTAAAGCTGTGGAGAAGAAAAAAAAAATTGTATCTCTATGATATAATAGCTTAGCCTGGACAAAAAATATGAAGGCAGAGCAAGTAGTTCCAATGTATCAGCATCAGCAGTTATATTCAGCTTTTTTTCTTTTTTCCCCAAAAAAGAAGAAAAATCTAACCAATAACCTCACACATTTCCAACTCACTTCCTTCATTGCTGAGAATACAGCTACTACACTGTCTTGCCAAGAACACTACGTTAGCAGAGCACACGAACACATAACAGTTTAGAAATGGGGAAAAACCAAACAGCTTAAATGCTCTCTTCAGTCATCTATAATGACTGTGACACTGATCTCCTAGTGAAAAAAATGGAAGCAGCAACGTGTGTCATAAAAGATTTCTGAAAAATCCCTACTAACATTTTATTACTATGCTGAAAAGGTAAGTGACTCCTCTTTTGAGGCCCAACAGCCTCCTCTAACAATCACTTACTGTCAAAAAGCTTCTGTTTGACAATCACAGATGAAAAAACACATGAAAAATGGCCACACTAACTTAAGCAAATGCTGGAAGATATCAGAAGTGGAGAAAAAAGTTCAACTTGAGATTTCAGTTAGGTCTTTGAAAATCTTAAGGTCAATTCTCTGCTTTTTACTACAGCTGAATCATTTAAAAGATGAAGTTACATTCCCAAAGACAAATAGTTACAACAGCACTTCCTCTACCTGAAGTACATTCGAAGAAATTAACATGGAATTCAAGCACAACTGAGTGATAAAGCTAAAAAAAGATACTTTTAATCTTGTTTTAATTAAAACAAATTAGGCATTGTAAACAAAATCGTTGTAAAAATACTAAGGCAAGTACTTGAATGAACTACATTGCTCTGAACTTGGTTTTAGGAGTTTCCACAAAATGATCTACAACTCAGAAAATTGTTTCCTTACTGAGGTATTGATACTTTTATAATGGGACAAACTGGGCACTCAACACTGATAGAAAGAAATACTGATATTAGATTATACCTTCGCAGCTTCATACAACCTATAAACTGTCATGGCCCCTTTGGTTAAGTCTCATAAGAATTTACAAATTGTAAATGTAATTAAGTATTTGACTTACAAGTTAAGTTACCATAACACTTCGTTAGATGCCCAATGGTTCAAAATGGGATTCATTGTAAAATGGCATAAATTTTTAAGTGGTTTTAGGTTTTTCTGTACTCCGGTGTGATCATTTAAAACAGGACTGTCACAGAAAAACCCTACCCCCAAAATCTCCAATAAAGTGAGATTAAAAACGAGCCAGAGTAAACTGATCACATTTCCGACTTTATACACCGAGAGATACAATAAACCAATGAGTCTTGACCAGAAACTTACCTCCCTTCTCCCCAGTAAGTAGAAAAGAGGCTGAGAGAAGTCTAACGCAGTGCACTAGAGGAGCAGAATTTCCATCGGTATAGTGACCTATGTCTCCTTTTACCCTGGAGGGCTATTGAAGGCAAATCCCAATTTTTATATACATAAAAATTAATCTTCAATTTAAATAAAAAAAAAAATTAAGCATAACAAGATTTAGAAATACTGCACATCCCCAAATGTATAAAGGTTGTAATAAAGAATATGTTTAATATGTATTTAAAAAAAAGGCCTTAAAATGTAATGTTTTCAGAAATTTCCACTGTCAGAATTGGTTTAATCCACTGTCAGAATTGGTTTAATTTTAACATAGAAACAACAATCATTCTGTATTTTCTGAATTACCTAGACTTGCTGTTTGCATCTGAAGGAGTCTGATAAACAACTTTTTGTCACCAAACAATGACCTTTGGAAACCTGTATGAGAAGCAATTAATTCCCAAGTTGTTCCCAAAGAAGCCTGACAACCTTCTGTAGTTTCACATTTAGAGCTCCCCAGCAGCCCACGCTGACATAACTCTGCCTGTCACTAACAAAACTCCTTTTGCCTCAGCCCAGAACAAGGTCCAAAGCTAAAGTCAAAAAACTATAAGAGGAAATCGGTAACCTGTGGTTAGAATGGCATGAGCCTCTCCACAGAAAGAGAGGCTTAAAAAGTAAGACATAATTTCTGAGAAGATCATGAAGTTACCTACATAGCTAGCAATCAGCACAAAGACATTCTGGGTAATAAAGTATCACTGTACCCTACTAATGTACAGACAAAATGGGTTTGTGTTCTGTTATGGTTTTGCTGGTGATTGCATTCAAGTTATCAACACTTGTGTATTCACCTTATGTTAAGTGAAATTCAGGCTGTAACTCAGATGTACTATTCAGCCTTAGTTCTTTTGACCTATGATTAAGTATACCCCATATACAGGCTACCCACATTTACCACTGATTTATTTCATCATAACTGTAACTTTTTTTAAAAAACTTAGCTGTTTTAAACTTTAAACAAGACCACTGTGACTACTTCTCACCTTATTTTCGTGATCACCAGGATCTGCAGCATCTTCTTTTGATGTAAATCTATCTACGCTGCTATCAGAAGGTTGCCTACTATGGCTCATGGTTTTCAACAGGTGAGGCTGTTGAAGAGCTTTAGAAAAAGGCAATTCATGAAATATCATTTCAGGCACAAATTAAAAGCACTTCAACTGAACTCAACTATACAAACATGAAAAATAAACTAGCAGTGATCAAAACAAGTGATTCATTAGAAGTGTTGAAATATATTCCTTATTTTACATTTCATTCTAGTTATTTTTCCTGTCCATTATGTGAGCCTTCAGTCCTTTAGAAGTTGGACAGCAGATGCACTTGTAACACCTGCCTGGTGTCACCAGTTCCATGTCTGTCTGTCCCCCCCTCCCCATCCTCCCCCTTTATCAACATACCAACAGAAGAATTTCTGAAAGACTCTGATGAATCATCTTGGAGAATATTTGCAGCCTCATCGTCCTCATCCTGCAGCTGCCCAATCTGCATTCCAGAATACTGTCCTTCAGCACCCTCCAAAACCTACACAGTGCAAGGACAGGACTTAAAATAACTTAGCTTAACACACAGTATTAAATCTCAAACATGCAGTGTTAGTAATCTAGAAATAATTTGAAATCAAATATGAGCCTGATAAATATTAGTGTACAGTTGCATGCAGGCCCCAAAGCAGTTCCCCAGCTCCTTCAGCATTGGGCTATTAGAGGCCATAGTTTGGGCTATTAGAGGCCTTCTGACAGTCTCTCACTTGAGCCATGAACTTCGATATTAACAGTAAGAAAGTCGAATACTTGGTGCATTGCCTCCCCTGCAGCTCTCCTTGCTCCCTTATCCCAAACACAACTGTCCCTGTACCTCAGCAGTTACAAATCACAACCAGCACCTTTACTGTCTCAAATTGAATTTGTCCCTTGCTGCCAAACTCTCCCATAACCTCACTTGTCCTGGATATGTAAAGTCAAACTGAGAACACACTGTGTAGGACAAAAAAGGACAAATAAGTTTAAATATATTTTAATTCCTTCATTATAAACCAGAGACTACTGAAATGGACACTTCCAGAAGAGAGTTTGACCTTTTGTACCAATGCAATACATAGACAGTAGGCATATGGAAAAATAACCTTTAAAGACAAAAAAATTAACAGTGGCAATAAAAGACAGTAAAAGTAAAAAACATTTCACTGTAAGTTTATCAGAAAACAAGATAGCTCTTCAGTTACTTGCTGAATTTATAAGCATCTGCAAATTGTTCATTAAAAAGCCTGTGTGTGGGTAAGTGGGACAACCACTTAGACTGTCAATTACAAAAAAATAATTTTACTTGTAATTAATGATTGTAAACAGTATGCAAACTGACATATGCAACAGCCTCATAAGAATTTGCAAGAAATGCATCTCGTCAATAAGCACAACTTTTCAATAAATGCCTGCTCACTTTGGCCTCTACACTGCCCACACTTAGTTCAGAGAGTAATTATCACTACTTCTTTGGTTCTTGAATCCTCACACTTGCAGCAGTATTTGCTTATTATAGCTATAAATTTACCATGTTTTGTACTGGTAAGAGACTATTACTCTTCCACAGTTAGTATCAGTGAACTTAAGTCAAAATTCTGATGTTTGGAGAAAACAAAAAACACACAACACCTAAGAAGTTCTAAGTTTTCCCCTTTTTGCATTTTTTGCTCTTGCTCCCAGTAACTGTATTTTTCCTGCTTTTACTACAACCTCACAATACACATGATTAAGCGACAGATTTCTTAAAATAGCTATACTGTATGCATATTTCAGGTGTTTATTAGATATGTAACTGCTACATTAGTAAATCATGCAGTATTTCCTCAGTATAGGAGAAATCCTTAAGATGGAATAAAAATGAAAAAAAAAAAAAAAAAAAAAAGAGTCACGTTGCCAAGTGGAAAAGCACAGGCAGAAGACATTGTGAAGCATTAGGTTCCAAAAGTATTCCTCTATCATTCCAAATAGACTGTTCACCCTTTAACACTTCCATTAGACCTCCGGCACCAAAACAATTATTAAAATATCTATACAAAATGAAGGCTATGCTACTAGGAGGATATATTTATGCCAAGTCTTTGATATTGACATTCTTACAGTGAGTGACAATCTGTTAATGCGTTCATATGACCTACCCAGTGAACACAGTGATTACAGCTTTGTAGTTTTTAATTACTACTGAAGTGAAAGTGTTAAAAGGAGGTCAAGCTCTCCAACAGAGGTGTGAGCTGCTGACCTTTCCATTGTTACTAGCTGAGGATGGAAAAGGAGAAGACGAGCAAGTAGATGAATCCAAGTCTGGACCCTCCATGGAAGAGCTCTGAGATATGTCAGGCCCCTCAGTAGAAGGGGATCCCCCCTCTGCCCGTTGCACACTTACAATTTCAGAACTGTCCGAAGGGGTTACAGCAGAGTCTGGACCTTCTGTAGTAGTCTGAGAGCTATCACTAACTGGTGAGGAAGCCTGTGTACCATCATTTAAGTCCATAGTGGGATCTGACTGGACAGCACTGATTTGGCTGGAGCTTTGGCTAAGCACGTCATCTTCTTCCCCTTCAGTAGCTGTACTTGTCAAATCACAGCTTGTCAGGTCTACAGAGTCTGACTGTAATGTATGTTGAGAACGTGGCTGCTCAGTAATGATATCATGTCCAGTAGGATCAGCAGCTGAACTCCCTACTGATCCAGCTGTTGATACACCTGATGAAGAAGCTAGTTCACTCGTTATCTCACCCTTCATAGAAGCTGCAAAACACAGACATTTATGAGTCAATCAAGTGTTTAAACTCGTGTTTCACTCTTGATGTGGACACCACATAGTAAGCCACATATTAAACTAGGCTAAGGAAATGGTATAACTAAACACTTAAACTACAGGTAGGGAAATAAGCATCTGTGAGATGCCATTACTTCCATACCAGTAGCTCAATATGACAGCCTATCTGTTAAAAAGAATGCAGTCAACTTCATTAGGTAAGTATAAGTTTTATACCCAGGAGTATTTATGGTTTCAGTTTTGTTAGCATGTCTTTTGAATGCCCATCCACTTCCTAGTCACGATAACACATCACTTTAATATTTTACATAGAGAAATAAAAGAATGGATTTGCAACGTGTAGTACCACAGGTTGACTGAACTGCTAAAGGTAAAGCCAGCTACCTGCAAACGATGCAGCACTGACATCTGAGCGGGTTTCAGAATCATCTTCCAAACCTTCTTCTTCACCAAGAAGTATTTTACCTGATAAATGACATAAGAAAAACCTTTACAGTTTTCCAAAATTACAGTCAATATGAAATGCTGAAGAGCTGAAGTCAGTTAGATATGAAATCCATTTTTAAAAAGTCTATCCAAATAATTTTTCAAAGCTATGAAAGGCAAGAGACAGAAAAGAGAAGGGAACAAAGAAAGTGAATATCCAGTCCCTCACTATCTGATCAGGAAAGAATCAGACAGCAGTGACAAGGAAACATGCAGTTTTATTTAACAGTGTAACCATTCACGAAACTACCTATGATCTTATTAATTCTAGTTTATTTTTGTGTACTATGGTTGAGATCCCACTAATTTCATTAAGTATGTCCTGTTACTAAGGACTGGATACCTGGCATCTGGATGTCTGCCCTCAACTTAGAAGGACATTAAAGCACCACAAATAATATAATAAATATCCTTCCTCCTTCAGGCTATGAAAATTATCAAAGGCTACTTGCAGTTTGGGGCTTGGAACTCCAACGATAACAGAATGGAAAATTCCTAGGGGGAAGAGCAGCACAGACTAGAATCACAAGACAATGTAACTGGGACAGGGTGATGAACCATGGGCAACAGCCATTAAGATCCAGGAACTACTAAGGCAAAAATCTTCAGAGAGGCATCTGCCACAGGAAAAGTGAGAACCACTTATAACCTAACACAATCATCACAGAGTTTCTCTTGCTCACAGAGTAGTATCTGTTTAAAACAGAGGCAGTGGTAAGATACCTGCAGATGCATACTGCCTGGGAGCCAACCAAGGACACAACTGCACTGAAAAGTCTGTAAATGGGACAGGATACAGGGTGCAGAGGGAGCTACTGAGCTTCTGGATCTTGCAAGTCACTTGCTGAGACAGAGGGATTCATGATAACTGCTTTGAGATAAGCCTGTTTTGCGATTTAGAATAAGCTTCACTGTTAGCCTAAGATTCACCATGCAAGATACCAATGTTTTGATAACTCTAGGTGAATTATTTTGTATCTCATTTAAGTTACTGGGGGGTAAAAATAAAAGGCATCAACAGACTTTTGTATTGATTTCTCTATCACAACTGCTTTCATACATAACAGTGACACTGTAGAATTGTCTTCCTCCAAAAAGTATGTTTTATGCTATTCATACCTGTAAGGCACAAAAGCAACCATGACATTTCCATGTATGTTCTATGTAAAATAACAGTAATTAATTGAGAACTACACATTTCTATGAAAGAACGAGTAAGATCCTGCTAATAGTTCCCAACAAAAAGCATGAAAAAGAGTATATTATTCTCTATTCTTTCTCACATTTACATCCATTTCACTGAAACAAACCAGGATATTCTTCTGCTTTCCACAGTTGATCACCTTTAAAATTAAGTGAAAGAGGAAGGACACTGAAAAACACTTATTAGGCATATTAGGGTTCGTATGTTTAAATTAGTATATAAAACAAGCTACAGGATACTTTTTGACTACTTGGGGGGGGGGGGG
>NW_009592753.1:134959-154062 GCF_000690535.1 Cariama cristata
GGGGAGGAAATCAGTTAAGATGCAGAACATAGGCTTTTGTTTCAAAATGAGTTTTCAGTCTTTTTTGCAAATAATTTTCTGAAGCTGAAATACAAACAAACCAACATAAGCCAGCTGCTCAAAACTAAAGTTGGTCTGAAGCAGTAAGACTGAAACGACATGGAATATTCTCAGTTCTTATGTTACGGTCACAGATTTCTGTAGGTCAGTCTCATTTCACACTGCTAAACACAAAGCAGTATCACAGCTAGAGAAGTTTCACCCACAGTAGAAGCCTACTACTCTACATGGTAGTAGACTGCAAAACAACTTCAAGTAGGAACTGGGAATAGGCTTGATTTTTCCTTTCTTTCTACAATGGAGACCAGCAGGAAATGAACAATTCACAATTTTAAATTAAACCTGTACAAAGCACAAAATTGTGAACAGATATCTTTAAATTCATTTATGTCATTGTTTAAGACCACAAAATCTTCATACCTTGATCTTGAAAAAGGATAAAAGCTGATGACTCATACATGTTTTCCTACTCAGTGAAGGAGAGTGTCTTAACAAGTACTTTAATTAAATTTACACTATTATTAATACTTCCAAGTTACACTGGAGACTACTAACAATTCAAATTATCAAAATGATGATTTATCATTTTTCATCTAAAAGTGTTATGCGTTGTCATTCTGATTTGTTGCATTCTGTCCCACCTTTGGATGCTGCAGCAGTATCTACTTCCAGAACATCCTTTCTTTCACACTATTGTTTCTAAACTAGAAATCATCACTGCATCCATAAGCACTATTTCATTCAGCTCTAACCACTATTTCATATTTAGGTATATCCTTAAAGCATATAGGTATATTCTTCAAGCATTATGAGATTCCTTGCACACAAAGATGGGAGGACGTATTTGGAAAAACTGTAAGCTAGCTGCCATAATGGTCCTTAAAAGTCTGTATAACCTTATTTAGTCTTAAACTATTTTTCCTTGATGTTTTTCTTCTCAGTATTGCACATCTCTGTGCTTGTTATGCTTGCACTGACTGCACTACACTCACACATAGTTCCACTGCAGTAGCAGCATTTTGCTCACCTAAAACAGGTGATGAAACCTTACACAGCCGTATCTAGAGTGATTCTACTACTGATATGACTGGGTTTAAGCAAAGTGTAAACATATAACTAGATATGAAGTACTTTCATGCACAAACTAGAAAAAGAATACTTCAGAGCAAATTGTAGTATTTAAAATCCTGCTAAATGAATTACCTATTGAAAAAAGAAATTAAAATATACACAGTAAGACACAAAATGTATAGAATTAATCATCAAGAACAGAAAAAGAAGTAAAAAAGCATCACTTCAAAGCATGCAGACATACACGTGCATTAGGGAAAAGGGAAAGAAGAAGAAAAAAAAAGCAGGCCTAACAAAACCAGGGAGGTTAACTATTTTGTCAGTTACATTAAAGGTTAAGTATTATCATCAAAAGGAAGAATGCCCTGTTCAGAAAGACTATTTTTAGATGTGCTCTTTAAAATTGAAAATTGCATCAATATTCATCACCATAATTTTGCCAGTGAATTACAACAAAAATAAGAATTATACTGCTTTGAATAATTTTAGAATATCTTGATTGCAATATCAGAAATTGCGTCAGAATTCTTTTTAAGATTTACAGTGATTAAGCTCAGCCGACAACACAAAGGCAATTGTGAATGAAGACTGCAGTTCAGCAAGACAATGAAGTGAGGAGGGGGAAGGAAAAAAAATCAGAAAGGAATGCAATTAAAGATTTGTTTTTTAAAATAATCACCTTTATGCTTTCTTGCAAGAACAGGGCTGCATGAAGACCCCCCTCCAGCTGCAAATCACAGAAAGTAAAACATCAGGGCAAAGACAGAGCTGCTGAAATCATGAAGGAATTCTAATAGCCACAAATGGGAAGAAAAAAGAAAAAAAAAAAACAACACAACCCAAAGCCAGGAAGAAATGGCAAACTTGTTGCTTTGGAAGTCCAAGGTTTTTTGGATCATTCGTCATCAAATGACTTTATTTTTCTATGTCAGTTGTGCAAAGTTTGCTTTTAAAAAAATATGCTCTAAATGTCACTACTATGATTGTTTCCGGCTAATGAATTACCTTCTAATAACAGCAGTATTAGAATGATCCATTAGTTCAATACAGAAGTCCTTATAGAAACCCAATCAGAGATTGATTATTTTGAAACAGGTAAGTAGCAGTTAAGAGACAATTTTAAGAACATGCACTTCACAGACAAGAACACTGATAGCTGATTTTAAGAGTTATGGATAAACTTAAGTCATGCTTTAATTTCATGCTGGTTTTGGTATTCAGTAAGGAGCTCTCAGTTAATATAAATTCTGATTAGATCAGCTTTTTATGAATCACAGTTGTCAGATGCTTGGTGAGAACAACATTAATTTTGGGGGAAAAAAAAATAAATCTATCACCACAGTTAACTTGTTCTGTGTAACCAAAAAAAACCATCAGTACAAACTGTAAAAAACACTCTGGAGTTTGTCATTATTCAATGAACGTATACCCACTTAAAGGAAGGAGGGGAAAAAAAAAACCCTTTCCTGTACCTGGGTAAAAAAAAAAAAAAAAGTCATGCATGACTTTATACATTTCATTTTATCCTTCATACTTTTGGCTAACACTAAGAAATAGAGCTGGTGATGTATGTTCATCATCTTTTACTTGAATTACCAAAAATATCGCTTACCTATAAGTTCCACTATGCTCCCACTGCGGTTCCTGCTGGCAGATTCATCTTTGGATACACTGACCTGCACAATGCCCCCTGAAGCGGTAAGGGCATGGAGAAGTTCAGGTGGTGGCGTTCTAAAAAGCTGTTGTAATAATTCTAAAGCTCCAGTCACAACATTATGGTCCTGATGCTGGGTGTAATGCAGAGTTAATTCATAAACCTAAAACCCAACAAAGTACTGCAGTAAGTCTCTCTGAAGACACAACATACCACGTTTCTTCTCATATACCACATTATATTTCAGTGGTGCAATAAAAATGACTGATGTTTGCTATGTCTAGTCTTCACCACACTCTTCCAAGGGGAAAATGTCAATTAATTCTAGCCATTCAACTGCCTTTTTGGTAGAAGCCTATTGTTTCTGTTTATTGTTATAGAAGGAGGAATCACATCAAAGAACACCATAATGATTATGAAGCTCTTTAGCTCCTTTTGGAACACCTAGCAAGTACTGCTGATGCATTTTTCAGGGATTTCTCATCATTATTTACCAGAAGTTCCAGCCACTGGACCAACTATTGTTTACCAAGATGAAGAGGAATTTGAGAAAATAATTCAGAATGTTCAACATCAAATTAGTGCTGTATCATACTATATGCAAGATTTATTTCTTTTCCTTCCAATTAGTACTTTTCAGGTTAGGGTTATTATCCATATTTTACCTGTATAAGTTGTTCTGGTGAAGGTGAAATCTCTGTTTCTTTTCTTGTTACGCCAAAACTGCCTTTCAGGCTGGTATCCTTTACTTGTTGTTGCAATAAAGGTATGAGATACCTTAGTGTAAGTAAAACACCCAGGATTAAGAGAGTAGGATGATCATCTTCTACAGGAACCAACAAACCTGGGGGTAGAAAAGCAGGAGCCAAATCATTTATTGACAGTTATTTCATGTAGTCCATGTAATAGCTTCTTTAAAAAACAAAAAACAAACAAAAAAACCACAACAACAAAAAAAAACCTAGTAGCAACTTAAAAATGCTTTCTAAATGTACAAACATTTGAATATATGCATTATTTAATATTCCTGATAATGATTTAAGCAACGTGGGAAAATGGTCAGAGGACCCTGTCTCACCTTCCTTGTTCCCTACCTCTTTTTGTTCAGTAAAAACACAAAAATTATTTGTCGTAATACCTGACACTTCCACCAAATGACCTAGACTCTCTTGCTCTCCTCACTTACCTCCTCTCTCCACTTGGCAGTTTAACTAAGGCCAGACATAATTCCTTCACAGACACATGTGCTACTACCCTAATGAATGACATTTACACTTCTGCCTCCTCCCTTAAGTATTGGGAATCTTGTTCCATATATCTACCTGATAATCAGAGTGAAACTCAAAACATAATAAGAACAAATATAAATTATGCAAGAAAACACAATCTTCTATTTGGATGGGGGGCAGGGAGAAAGAAAACTAAATATCAGAATCTCAGAATCAATTCACGGAGTTCTTATTAGTCCTCCTGTCTGAATTCAGTACCATTGCCAGGACATTATAAAACATTACCTTCGAGTCAGGAAAGAACAACGTGAACAATGTGTGCACAGAAGTACACAACTTTCAAGTCACAGAGTGAGGAAAGTCACTACACGGCATTTGAATTTTTCACCTGTTCTTAAAAGAAGCAAGGCTAACAGATAATGCTTTATGTATCTGCTGGTGTTCCTTACCTCTTCTTTTGCAATATAGTCTACATAACGAAGAATCCCCCCGTCAGTAACAAAACTGAGGCAAAAGTTTCCACTACAGTCCAGACAAGCATCTCATCATGAGTTGCAAAACACCCCAAAGACCATGCAAACTTCCCAGCTGAAGAAATATAGAACCAATACCTAACACAAAGTTGTGCGCTTTTAAATTTAAAAAAAAAAAAAAAAAATTCCATTTCTGGCCTGAGTTAGGTTTTCAACAAAGAATCTACATGGTACTTCTTCTTAAAAGAGGTTACGAGGTACACATTCATGACCCAGGGTATAGCAGTCATATCATCCACCTCAGATCTGCTGCATTAACAACCAAGCTGCTGAACAACGCAAGTCTTCACAGACTCCTGAGCAAGTCCCTCCAGAATCCCTAGACTTCCTCATTTTCCAACAGGCTTCTTGCTTTCCTAGCTTTTGCTGTTTCTTTTCAATGTTACTAAATAAACATTGCAGCACATACAGAGATACAAATAGCTTTAGACATATCTTCATCTAACTTAACACAAAATAGAGAAAGCATTAGCAGTGTAACTGGTAGTCTTAAGCATCCTTGCTTTGACTGACAAACTCTCACATATGAAAAATGTCTTACACAGAAAAAAAATTCATGTTACTTACACCTAAAGCAAATTTAATTTTTTTTCCAGAATCTTACCTAGAAGTACATTCAATAACCAGGCATAAAAATACTGCATTCTTCGCGAATGTTGACAGATGCTTACTGCTGATCCTGCTGCCGTTCGACGGATAGTAGGGGAACTGGATTTAAGGTTAGCTATGAAAGTCTTCAATAAAACCTAAACCCAAAGATTTTTATGAGAAAGAAAAGAGACTGAAGTGAATAGGAAATCAGCAAATGTATTTTTTTGTTCATTCAAAGCATTACTTAACATACATCAAGCAAGGGCAACTTTTGCCTTAATTCAGACATGAAGCTGTAATACTGCTTTCTGTAAAATCTGATCAATGATGCTGATAGCTTACTGTGATTTGAGATATAATGGGAGCACTAATAGGTTAAAGAAAGATACCTTAATCTCATTGTCGTTTGCAAAATTGCCAAACGCTGCCATGATTTTTGGTATTGCCGCAGCTAGAGTCTCTTGTACCGATTCTTCTGGTCTCTTACTTATTCGTGTTAGACAGGGCAAAAGGTTTACTAAGTACGGCCTAAGTATGGTAAGGGAGAAAATTTAATTTGAGATCAGAAAAACTGTACCCATCTAAACATTTTTAATTCATACTCAAATTCTGTGGCATTCCTAAATCATTAAAAAAAAGTACCTGTTAGCCACATAGGATGTAGGAAAAAAAAGATAACAGTCTCTGAATACAATTTGGAGACATTAAGATAGAATTAAAAAGAAGAATACACTTGAAAAAAAAAAAAAAGTCATTGCCTTCACAAGTTTCCCCCCTCCTTCCCCCAGACTCATGTACAGCACAGAACTAAACTCCGTTTAAAAAAACCCCATCAAAACAGTTAATCAAATAAAGCTACTTCAGAGAGAACAACTTAGTAGGAATTCTTCCAATATCCCAATTATATATTTACAACTTGAGAATTGTAACATTTTGTTAACATCTACATTTTGTTAAATATTCTTTGGAAAGTTCATTACTACGATGTGTTTACCTGCACTTTTGAGGCCGAACTAGATGGGCAAGCTCAGCAAATCTCCAGAGTGCAGCACGTAGACTTCTGGAAGCACCATTCTAGACAGAGTATGCAATTGTTACATTTCATCAAGCAAAACCATTTCCTAAAAATATCTACAATATACAATAGTATACAGCTTTACACCATTTTACTTAAACAGATAAAAATGTAACGTGTCTGAAAGTCATAAATTTCCTTTAGCCAAAAGGAAGCCAAGTCAGCTCCGTGACTGCCTTCATTTTTCTAGCTGGTATTAGCAATTTTCTGAGTGACCAAAAATGAATAATAAGGAACATCAAGAAAGAGAAGGAAATGTTCAAGATCTCCACTTTGCTGAAATCAGCTTAAAATACCACAAAGGTATCAACCAACAAAGAAACACTGATGATACAAGAGTCTAAAAATCACTGGAACACTTGCAGAGATACAAATGCAGCATAAAATTGACAGCAGTGGAGATATGCAAATAAATGATGTTCAGCTCCTGAGCATGCCAAAGAAAAAAAATCTACGTATTGATCTGTGTAACTTTATAATGGCTTCCATCCTGAAGTTTAGTTCTATTTGTCTGTATTGACACCTTCAGTTATGCACCTGACTTGAGTCAGAATGCCTTTAGATCTCGTGTCTAAGGATATATAGTACAGCTCCTTAGTATTGTTGGAAATACAGAAAATTATGGAAGTCAATAGATGTTTAGGAGACATTGTGTACCTAATGCAGTTCAAACCTAACCAAAATGCTTGTCAAATAAAGCCCCTCTGAAGACAGAGCTGAGATGTTTAGAAATTGTCGTTTCTTTCTTATTTTCTCATGGTCTTGTTAGCATAATAAGTAAAAAACCTCTTGCATCTGAATTACAAAATGTGCATTTTTTGCAGGTTCAGAGCCAAACAACAGATTCTGGCATGGCTTCTAAAGTGATCCAACTGATGCACAAACAAAATTCAATCTGCTAGGTGCGTTTGTTATGCTTGCTACCTCTTGCCTCTGCCATGAATCTGTGAGCAACTATTCAAGAAGCACATGCCACCTGAAGAACAAAATATCTCCTCCTGCACCTGGTCATAACATGCAGAAACTTGACAGCTATTTTTGTTTACACTGGCTGTTTTTTGTTAAGTAGCTACATGTCTATTTCCATACCCTCAAACACTTTACATGACATTAAGGTACAACAATACACTAACATATTCATATAGGGCCTACAAGTAGGTTTTCTTCTGTCAGGTGTGGAATATCCACATTGCTTTTGTTGTTTGTTTTATTTTTTAGAGTTCTATCATTCATTCCCAAAGAAATAAACCAAAAAGCAATAGCACTACTGTCTGACAAATAACACCTGTGTTTTCTCCCTATACAATCCTTGCTATATGTTTTTAGATGCAAGAGACATGATTTCAGTGATACTGTCCTGAACACAGCCTATTTCTTCTGTAGTCATATACCTCAAAAAGGCTACTACTAAAATTTTTCCCATGGACATAATTAAATTGTGACTTTACACCTAAAGAGAGAGATGCTTCAGTATTTTTACCCATGCTTCTTACAGAAGCTGTAAGTACACATCACATGTCCACAAAGTAGTTAAAACTTGTATCAGGTCACTTCAGGTCTTGATCAAATGATTCCTCCAAGAAGTTATGTCAAGTTAAGAACGTCACTGTTCTCCATCTACTTTTCACCACCCTTTTGCTTGAAGTTATTCGTTCCAGCTCAGTCAGTGGAGCAAACATCATGAATATGCCTTATTCACTTGGGTGCAGAGTCACTAAGGTTAACTCAGACTGCTGTTCACACCAAATGCTCACACATTTTCTGCCAGATAAGCTTTCAAAAGTGGTTAAATCTAAACAATGGGGCCAATAGTGAGGAACTGGGTAGAATAATACATTAAACAGTCACAAATCCTTCCAAAGTGAAGTTTTGACCTTGATCTTAAAAGACATACGCTAATTATTTGCACTAATGCCACAATACATTAAAGCACTCGCTAAATATTGTATGTCAGAAGGACATGAAAAACTCACTCACCTTTTTAATCTCTTTATACAGTTCTAGTTGTAACCTAGGAAGATTGGAATCCATCAAAGCCTGCAATAAAACGCATTGAGAACGTACTGTATCAGACGGGAGGTACCTTACAGGAACAATGTTACACTTGCAATAAAACCGCCTCAAAAGAGGCACAGAATTACCTAACTGCCTCTGTATTTGATATATAACCAAGAAAGTGCTAAATACTGAAGGGAGACACCTTTATCTTTCACACACACACAAAACAGAATCACAGACAAATTCTATGATCTCTAACAGTTATTTACTGTTAATTATTGACTGTTTTACTCATCCTACCTAAAAAAGGCCATATGGGATCAGACTACAAGCAGAGCCAACCTAACATGCTTTCTGGCAATCGCCAGGAGTAGATACTCATGAACAGAATATTAAAACACAAAAATAGTATTCACAAGCAGCAAGAGGTATTTCCTGCTACACATCCCCACTGTCAAGTAGCCTCCTACTATTTCTCAAACTCAGGCTGCAGTTGTACTATTACCTTTAACAGCCCTTGAAAAACCCTTCTTTCATGAATCAGCCTATTTTCTGCATCCATTGATTACCACAAGGTGTTCTGGCTACCAGAAGTATCACATCCCAGGATTTAACCAAGCATGCTGCAACAGACCATACACTGTAGTTTGAATCTGTAGTCTGGCTAAGAATTAGGGTACGTAAAATGAAAGTAAGCACGAAGAAGTAGTAATTTTCTGTTCACCACAACTCAGCTATTCTCCTTCCATCTTTAAAATAGAAGAAAAAAAAAAAATGAAAATAGTTCCGCTATATATAATCTCTTCCTACAGAATATTTTGTATTCATACAATTAACCCTTCTCTTCCATTTTTTTCCTAGTGCGTACTACTATTTATGAACATTTCCACCACCACTTCCTCAGATGAATTAAGAGCTTCATACAATGTGAAAGTGTCTACATTGTGGATTTCTACAGTGCTATCATGTTTAGCATTTTCATTCTTTATTCCTCGCCCAATAATTTAATAATTTCTAATTTTCTGTTGCCTTCTTGACTGCCAACCATTAAGTTCACATCTTCACAGCATTACTCATGATGACTACAAAATCCTACATGGCACATGCTGATATAGAGGCCACAACTGCTTAAGCGTGGTCAGTGAAGTGCCTGTGGCTCCTCCAGAGCATGATTCCCCTAACCAAAAATTGTATGCTCCATAAATTCATTCCCCCAAGTTATACCAGCCATCATAATAAAATGGTATTACCTTCCCCAGAAAAATCTTACCTGGCTTATATCTTTGTATTGTCATAAGCACCTCAACTATTAACTGCAGGTGCCTACATGACAGTAGGTAGGGATAAATCTCACTTACTTCACAAAACTTAGTTTTCATGGGAAGTTCACTGCCGCTGTATATAAGAATATCAAGCAACAGAAACAGGCACCAGCTACTATTTGGCTTCAAGGGTAAGTTGTCCTTACAACATACTCAACTGGAGCAACTCTTTTTACCAGTGTATACCTCTATTTTTAGCAGGCTAGAATCTACAGTCATCCTGATTGGAAAAAATTGTAAGCATAATCAACTCTAAATTACTACAAATAATAAATCCCAATTACCGAGACCAACTGTACTCCAATCTGTGTGAACAGTCCCACCAGTATCATTAGCAGAGAATACTACAACATTCAGCTTCAGAAACAAGACAGCTTCAGTAACACCTTACTCGCAGAAACTCGGTAACTCCCAACTTGGTATTGTTTCTTTTATATAAGGGTATCACCAAACCTATTTAAACTTTGAGCCATTTATGCTGTCTGTGAGGTTCTGACAGGTAAGTGTATCAATACTGAAAGATGACCTACAGAGTGTTCACCTAACCTTATTTGCTGTTTCAGTTTACAGCCTTGTCTATATAGAAGCATTAGCATTTTAATCATACTAACGAGCATAAACTCCAGAGGGACACACAGTTACACAAGTAATGCCGACATCTATATTCTTATATTTAAAGACAGAAAATATAACGCATCTTTCTAGCAACAGAATTAGTCTCTAAAATGCCTGAGGTACTAAAAAAGCTGAACATTGACTAATATGCAAGCTTAAGGGGCCAACATTTCTGTTCCACTCATCACAAGCATCACTGCTACTTGCACGACCAAAAATAAAACTGCACATCTTTCTTTCTCTGCATTTATACACGAGACAGTGCCTGCCTGAAGACTAAGTTGTTTGTACACAGCATAAAACATAGAAACAGAATACAAACTATGACCAGCTTCAGTAACAGCCCAATACATCTATGTAGTTGAAATATCACAACTATTACCATTTCATAGCTGTGACCAACTGGCAAGCTTAATGACTGACAGAAGACTCCATCGTTTAAAATCACTTTAATCATTAAACCAAAACAATCTACCATAAAAAGATTTGAAAAAAAAAAAAGTTTTTCAAGTTACCTTGAAACATGCCAGAAAGCAAGAATATTAAATAGATTGGTGAATTAAAGAGGTCATATTTATACCAAGTCTACAGAATAGTTTGGTAGAAAGAAGGAATTAAGTTTAGAAGAAGGAATTAACTGTTTCAGAGCACCTTTTAAAGCAAATTAAGTTACATAATGGTGTACGCGTTTCACAGAGTGCTAAGCTCCTGCAAATGGAAAAACATTTAAATCAGAATGAATAGAGCAAAGTGCTACAGGGCAAAACAAAAAAAAGCAAAAGACACTTGCATATCCTCATTCCCTATCCCTATGGAATACACTACATAATGAGTAACCTTTCTCCATACAACTTTCAGCCAAGGTCAATCCCGAAACGTAATTCATTCAGATATCAAACAAATAGAACTTAACTGAGAGAAATCCCTACAGAAATAGGGATGTTTTATTTGCTTGCTTCTACACACCCCTTCATGCAAAATGAATTTATTATTTGCATATTTCCAAAGCAATTAAACTTTGCATTAACTAGATTAATTACACAGGTACATTATCTTGACTCAAAGGTCAAGTGGTCAAGTATTTCAGAAAGGGGGGGGGGGAGAGGGAGAAAGGGGGGGCAAGTGAAGATAAACCTGTCCTGTCAGTAGCAGCTCACAGCAATTACTCAAAATGTTCATTTTAAGATACTTTGAATCAAGATTTAGACCTTGCCTGACCTCATATGAATACCTGCCTGCTATTCTCCAACAAGCCCTTCATTCTGGATCACAGTAGGGTAATAAACAATCTCCAGAACACCATATTTATCCTAATTATTGCCTAAAAGCTCCTCCTCCAAGTCTCAGCAAATCACACTACCTGAATTACAGCATACTAATTTGGAATGAAGAGCCACTAGATCTTTCAGTCAGCTTTGTAATATTTTTACCTTTCCTCATGTTAAGTATCTTTATGTTTACAGAACAATAATACAGTATTCCTCCCATGCAACAAGACGACTGTAGAGAAGCCTACATTCTTGTTTTGGTTAACTTCAAGAGAACAAAGTTAATGAACAACTGAAGAAGAGAATAGATTAAAACAATGAACAACAGAAGACAAGTTAAATATATTGATCTGGGCATAAATGCTCTCCTAAGAGCACATATAGAATTTAGTAAAGAAGATTACTTCACCTCTTACATTATGAGATATTATCAGCAATAAGAAAAGCAACTAAAAGAACAGTGTGAATTCATACAGGACACTGCATCAAGAAGAGGTAAAATCTGGCAGTACAGTATATAAAAGTTCTTACTTTAATAACTTTATTAAGGCATTCATCAGCAACCATCCGGACATCAGATTCTGCATCCTCACTGCAGAGGAGAAAGAGTTCCATAGCAATCCCCAGCAGTTTCTGAAATTCTGGCGAATTTCTAAGTAAAAAAATACGAGAAAATTACAGTGTGCACTACGAAAAGCAAACTCCAATGCCATTTTTGAGGGGGTTTCATAATCCAATTATACATATATTACACACAGTTATACAAGAGGAGAAGACATTCCGCGGATTAAAGCACTTCATTAGGAGTTGGGAGATCATTTCCCTGCTCTTTCCTGCATAATCTGGCAAGGTATTTGACCTCTGTGCCTCAGTTTCTCTGTCTGAGGTAGAAGGTCAATGCCTACTCTACCAATACTTAAACAAAATTACTTCTTAGATTTTGAGTTGGTAAAAAAAAAATAATAAAATAGTGCCATTTCAGTTTTAAACAGAAGTTGAGCATTTAAAATCATATCAGGAAGCCTCCAAATAACTAACACTCCAAAGTAGCTATTCATATTATTGCAATAAATTAAAGACGGTGTCTTACCTTAAAGACTGAGCAACTATGTTTTCACATATTGTTAGGCAATGATTCACCCGATCTTTCTTGGTAGTTGAAAGTTCTTTCTTTCTAAAAGAAGAACACAATGATAATGAGTCTGAGATAAGACTTCGAAAGTGAGCAATGACCATTTAAACACTCTTGCTAGAGTAGTGTCTACTGATTATACAAGAAAAAGATGCACTCTTCTGGTCATTATATAAACAGCTGTATATCAACCACCTGTAGTCTCAGGACTTCATATACTGACTGCTGCTGAGAGCATGCAGGCACACAAGTAAAGGGAAGGATACAAACTTAGAAAAAGAATGAATCATTTAACAGGGAATATCCTATCAATTCCATAACTTTCACTGAGAAAAAATATTTGGGAAACAAAACTGAAGACTGAAAAGGAGTAAAGGGAAAGGAAGTAAAAAGTGGAGCAGATCTAGAACAAAGCTGAAATAAAGAAACTGATAAAAAAAGCTTCAGGAAAATAAGCCACGAGAACAAGTCTTGCAGATCTAAAAATACCACCTTTAAAAAGGCCTTCCTCACACGTGTTATCACCTTACTACTTTTTTGGTCTGGCAAATTCTTGAAACTTAGAGTTCTATTAAATTGACCATTTTGTATCTGAACTGGAAAAGATGTCAAAGCAATCCTATTATACATCACATTCCTCCAAATGGTTTTGTAATTATAAACCCAGCAAAGCTCCAGGCACGGTCTATGCCCATCAAGAATAATGTCCCTACAGTAACACTTGGTACAGTCCAGGAAAGGCCAAGCTTAGTCAACCGGCAGCAAATGAGTGCAAAATGAAGAGAATAAAATTCATAGAATCAAAGAAAGCATATCTATAAATGATGCAGAGCACAATATGAAAAGATTCTACTTTGCAAAACGTGTTTAACATTCACTTCAATATGATACAAGCTCCTATAACCCTTTAAGGCTGAGTCTAAAACAGAAGCTTCTTCCCTGCTCCAGCCCCAACAAAGGAACTGTAAAAAGAGAGAGAGAAAAATTCACAACTATGACAGTGAAATTTTATTTCATTGTATGCAGTGTCTCCTACTCTTAACTTTACTGACACAGAATCACTTCTGGGAAAGCAGATGTTACTTTTAAATAATTAACCAGTAGCAATACTGGGAGCTAAAGTGCACACCCAAAGGTACCTCTCCTGGGTTTGATTCACAATGAGAAGATACCTGCTCCTTCACTTAGATTCACACAGAATCTTCCCTTTTGTTTTCCAAGTGAGAATTGATCATCTGTATTTTTAGCATTTAATTTTCTGTCTTAGGAAATATATCAATACTATGAAATAGCAAAACAGCATTTCTGAACTACAAGTTGGAAAACAATGTGAAAAGCTTTGAGTTATGTTAACATAGCTAACACAACGTTAAGGACCAACAGCAAGTAGCCAATAAGCACATGAAATTAAGCTAACTTAAAATACAGATAAAAATTCTGAAGAATTAAGTTGTAATATTTAAGAGCTTTAACTGAAATAATTGTACGGTTTTTGAAAAAAGTCATTCTTTGCAAGTAGCCCTGTCCTTTTTCTTCCGTCAGGTTGGAAGTGGGGGGTTGAAAAGTGTTTGCTCCCAAGATTCCAGTTTTTCTCCCAAGGATCCTCTCATCTCACTCCAGAAATACTTTGGCTTTTTAAAAGTTTAAGGAAAGGTTCTGAACAAAACCATTTTTTCCATTATAATTTGGCAGTATTTTGTTTAGGTAAACTTCAGCATTCCTCAAAGAGGATCTCTTCTTTGGCTTGTCTTCTTAAGCAACTGACAGAATACGAGTAGCCAATCTGAATTTGATCAAGACACACAACGTCTTCCTCTCTACCTTGAAAATGCACCACAGAGTCTTTAACAGCACTTTCAGATCATGTCTACTAAAACAGCAAATACTTCCTAAAATGTTCAACTGATTTTGCAACTTAAGCAGCATTGATGTGAACAGGCTTCTCTTCTAAGAGACTGAACAAATAATTTCAACTTTTATGGTAATTCTACCTAGCCTTGCCCACATCTCTTATGAGCACCATTTTCAGTACACATTCAACCCAAGAATAGAAGAGGCACATCTGAGCTTGCCCATAAGCTTACTATTTCAGATATAAAACACATTAAAACATTGCCGAATGAGACCGCTTTCAGAATAGTTTTTTTAATTATTTACACATAATAATAGCCCTGAGCAAGGCAGGCAGTAGTGTTCAATACTACTCAGACTAGTACAGATCAATCTCTTCGGCAGATTTCTGTAAACAGAGAGCTCATCTAACACTGAATCTACCACCTCACTGAAATAAGTAACTTAAATAAAAAAGGCCTGACTAGAGAAAATTTAATGTGAAAAATTAGAAGGAATGAATATAGGAAACAAGTTACCATTTAAACTGAAATAACAGAAACTAGAGGTGAACAGTAACTATCAGTTACTATTCATAGGGAAAAGATGAACAAACATTCAACCAAGTTTGCCGTACCGAATCTTTCATCTACCATTTGGTTATTCAACTTCCAAAAAAGTCAGCCTTTGAAGAAATGAAAGAAAAGGTGGAAGGTAAACACTTAATGTACATCATGGGCACACACACATTTTCTGTGCCTACAGAGAGAGAAGGATAACAGAACAGTATCTAGAGATAGAACACAGGAGTTGTTACTTAAAAAAAAAAAAAAAAGCTCTATTCAGAAGTATTATGAAGTCCTCGGGCAAACTGCTGATGAGCACACCCAGGGGGAAAACAACAGCACCACATATTTCTTAGAAGAGAGCTGAAGCAGCAAGTCCCAAGTGTAAGGTCACTCCAGTTTGATGAATAACACAAGGCAGATGATACTGGAAGTAGCAGTTATCTACAGGAAAGCTTCATCTTACATGCAGAGGAGTTTACTCATCTGCATGTTTCTCCAGACAATCTCTACCCAAGATTAATAAACATTAGAAGAAAACCACCAAGTCCAGATAATTTTGCAGTTTGAGTCCTGATGAGTTGGCTACAAAAAGATGCAGCTCACTAATGTTCATTTTTATTAGGCCTTGGAATTAAGAATATGTAAGAAGAGTATAGAAGCTCTAAAGCTGAACCAGCATCAAGAAAAAGAGCCAAGCCAAGCAGCTTGACATTAATCTTGAGCAAAGTAATGGGAAACTCAAAAAAAGATTCTATTAATAACAAACAAAAATATGAGTGGATCAAGAAATAAACTAAGCCCAAATATGGCAGACACTTCAAACAATGTCTAGTAACACAGATAATGATGGATAGTCAAATGAACTAGAACAGGTCTACAACATACTCTAGAAATGGTAACTCCAAAAATCCATCTAGGAACCATCACTGACAAGCAGGGCAATAGGTATTATCCACGCAATTCACGCGGTCTTCAGTTAAGCAAAAATTTCATGACACCTCTACATATAGCACTGATGAAACCAACCCATGACCACAGCTTCAGTTAAACATAAAAAATCCAGAAAAAGTAAGTACGGAAAAATGGATATTGTTGGAGAGCACTTTGGCTCCTGCAGTACCTTTTGTGTAAGGGTAACGGTTAGAATCCAATGTAAGAAAAAAAAAATCAAAACAGGGCACAATTAAAAACAATTACAACAATTAGCTATCAGAACAAGTTGACAAGAGAAAAGGTAAAGAATCCACCTTTGGATTAATCAGATCAAAGCCAAACACTTTTCCAGAAGAAATATTAGCAAGTCATTCTCTCAGCACACTAATAAAAGGTAAAAATTAATAAAATGTAAAATATAGTATGTTGTGTGACAGACCATCTGCTTTTTAGTTTCACTGAGTAAACTCTGAATTTTTACAACATACTAGTCAAGTTTTAAGTTAGTGGGAGTTTTGTAATCTGAAACAAAACACCCAACTCCAACCAAAATTTAAGGGTCTGAAAAAGCTAAAAAGATACAAAAGAAAATCAGGTGCCTCAGCAGAAGTGTATAGAAGCAGTATGATGACAGAGAACTCGACCTACGTTTTCATAGAAGGAAAAAAAAAAAAAAAAAACAGCAAAAGATAAGAGAGGAGCCAGAAACTGATGTCTGACTACAATGCATAATAAAAGCATCACACATGATTACTGCTGATCAAAATCTCTCAAAACATAAAAAGCTCTAACTTTCTTGGTAACAGCTAAATTCAATTAATATTTTAACACAAAAAGTAAAGCCAGGATATCAGTTTTATCAAGAATTCAGCAGTCATTGTCTTACCATAAAGCAAAGAAAAACTTCAATACATGTTGTGCAAACAATTAAGTCTTCTCTACCCAATCTCTGTGATGTTAAAACATTTCATAGCAGCAGAAAGACAGACCGACCTTAGTAGGACTCATTCACTAACCAGATGTTGAATGCTGAGTTTCTACCAAAAATATTTAAAAGGCCATATTTGCCTACCCCAACAGGAAAGATGCTTTATTATTATTATTATTTTTAATCATGTAGAGGTAATATTGTGTTGTTGTAAATTCAGGTAGCTTATTTCAGGAGGGAAAAAAAAATGTAGAGGTGCATAGTTTTACTTTTACTGTAGCAAAAAAGGCCAACAAAAATGTAAAACACTACCTGTAAAAAGAGATTATAACTTGAAGAACGATAGATTCTCACTCGTCTAATTTAGGCAACAGGACAACTTTGATCTAATGGACAATGTCAAACAGATGTCAAGGAAACTATTAAAGAGCAAACCAGTAGCATTTACGCTATGACATTCACCAATTAATTTATTCTTTCATTACTGACAGGTAAGCTCACATTCTTTTACAACAGCAAACAGATAGAACAACAGGAAGTTACCACACAGATCTACAAGATATTTAACTGCTATTTGTACAGAACCACAGTGAAGATGAATACCTCTCCCGAAACACAAGGAAAACACAGAGGCAATTTTCCTTTCCAGTCCATTGCAAGAAAAACAAAAAAAAATGCAGACAGTATTGTGAACTACATTCAAGATGTCACCTAGTATTTCATTAAAGTTTGGGAAACTTCAGCAAAGACTGCCACAATATGCTTTCATGAGGCTTAGTGCTGTTACTGAATTTGTATAGCTCCTGGGGGCATGCAATATCATCAGCTTTCTGAAAACACACAGTCTATTCTTAAGTACAAACCAGAGTCAACAAGGACAACTAAAACCCCGATTTTTTTAATGTTTTGAGTAAGAGTATGCCTAAATTCAGAGCCCCAAATCAAGCATAACATCCCTCAGCAAGCACCAAAAATAATTTTCAGGAATTTCTATTGGAATACCGTGATCTATCTCATCAGTAACTTTCTAGATAGATTTTTTCCAACCACACATAGGAAAGATTAGAAATTAATGCTTACCTATCCTCCACGTCACACAAAGCACTAGCACAAAAAATGCACATAACAGAGCCATTAGTCCCTGCAGACCAGTAAAGCATCTAAAAACAATTAGCTCATGAAGAAGATGAGGTTTTTATCTGTTATGCCCCAAAAGTGTGAAAATGCGTTGCGACTGTTTGAGACAACACTCTCCAAACAGTATCAACCATGATAATTTAGTTGGCATCCATCTGAGAATGTATGCTGTGGGAGCAGGTGGCCAAGAGCCCAGCTCCACTGCTTAGCATCCTCTGCCAGAACACTATGAAAATCCTAATTTAGAAATTAACTGCTCCTCAATCCTTCTGCTTCTCCTGTCTCCCCAATAGGTGGAGAAAAAGAAATAGTGTGACTCATATATTTATGTCGTAAAAAACTTACTGTCTTTTCACTTAGTCAATGAAAGTGACTTTCAGAGGATGCCAATGTAAGGGGTAGCACTGAGGTACTGAACAGCTCCTTGCCCTTGTCCTCCAGTAATGTCTCCCAATTGGAAATCTGAGTATCTCATGGATGTAACGCATTTGTCCCTAATGTTTAAGAAAAGGGTATCAGGAATATTTAAACTATTTCATCTTACATCTCTGCAGAGCAAGTCACAGCACAAAACTTTAATTTAAAGTTTGTCATAAACAGACATCCACATCAACTCCCCCCAAACACATCAGAACTCAGACTTAATGAGGCTTAGTGCTTTAAGTTACACTTAGGGTTTTTTGCCTTTTTTCCAGCAGCGTATTAACTGAAAATAAGGTTTTCCTTCCTAGAACCAGTCTGCGAAACCCATATATCACTCTTGTATCTCCCATTCATTACCCATACTGCTACATTTTCAGATGTGCTTGTCCAGAAAGTTATTCCTAACTTAAACTTTAATAAAGAGCAAGCAGCACCCCCAGACACGTCCACAGCAACAGCCTCCTGCCAAGGGCAGGGAAGCACCTCAAGACTAACTCCTCCAGGCACTGGCAGCTGACCCCCTGCCTCTCAGGCTGTCAGCAGTTCCGGCGCGGCAGCCTCTCCCCGGGACAGGGGAGGACGAAGCCGAAGTGTTTCGGGAGCCCTCCCAGTCCCTAGGTGCGTGTCACTCACGGTCTCTGGAGCGGCTCCTCGGGGATGGCAGCCGGACCCTGCTGCTGCTGGAAGGAGCGCAACGATTCGAAGGCCTTCATCAACTTCTCCATGGTGGCCATG
>NW_009592754.1:0-796 GCF_000690535.1 Cariama cristata
AAAAAAAAAAAATGCATAGGCAGTGAAGAGAGGGATATGCATCCTGAGAAGATTATAGGATATGGCCCAAAAGTGCAGGGAAGGGATCAGGAAAGCCAAGGCACAGCTGGAACTGAACTTGGCTAGGGATGTGAAAAATAACAAGGGGTTCTTCAGGTCCAAAGAAGATTAAAGAAACTGTACCCTCCCTGATGAGCAAAACAGGAGACCTGACTACAACTGACATGGAGAAGGCTGAGGTACTCAACAACTTTTTTGCCTCAGTCTTCACCAGCAGGTGCTCTGGCCACACTGCTCAATTCACAGAATCCAAAGGCAAGGACTGGAAGAATGAAGTACTGCCCAGAGCAGGAGATCAGGTTCAAGACTATCCAAGGAACCTGAAGGTGCACAGATCCATGGGACCTGATGAGATGTATCCAAGGGTCCTGAGGGAACTGGCAGATGAAGTTGCTAAGCCACTATCCATTATATTTGAAAAGTTGTGGCAGACTGGTGAAGTTCCCAGTGACTAGAAAAGGGGAAAATGTTCCCTATTAAATTAAGACAAATAAATAAAATTTCCCATTTTTTGAATAAAAAGGGAAAAAAGGAAGACCCGGGCAACTACAGACCAGTCAGTCTCACTTCTGTGCCCAGCAAGATCGCGGAGCAGATCCTCCTGGGAATTATGTTATGGTACATGGGAAATAAGGAGGAGATTGGTGACAACCAACACGGCTTCACTAAGAGCTAATCATGCCTGACAAATTTGATGGTCTTCTATGGTGAGGTTACAGCATTGGTGGATAAGGGA